>NC_072466.1:1256361-1263861 GCF_027596085.1 Anoplopoma fimbria | reverse complement strand
TCAAGTCTTCTTCAATACAGCATGATGTTCATTTAGTAAATGATGCTCCATTTAGAGTCAAACAGACCATAAAGCAGGGGATGCTTTAGGGCGGGGCTACACACGTATACGTATACAAAAATGGTTTTGTTGTTTATTAAAACTCTCTGCACGTTAAATGACTCGTTAAGAATGGAAGCTTAATGTCAGAAAATGTGACTGCAAACACTTGAAGCTTGTGATGAAAAGTCAAAGGTCGGCTACGTTACAACCATTACAGCCGTAGTCGTTGGTGGTGTGTTCAGGTGTTTGTACGACGGTGGGAAAGTATCCACATTGATTTTTTTGTCCGACATCCCCCCCTCTGTTCCCGTGGCGTTCCCAGGGTGTTTGACCCGACTTTGTGCCCCTCGCTGCCCTCTTTCTGCCCCTCTCGGTGCTTCCTGCCCTCTGCTGCAGCTACACAGGCTCTTATTGTGGCGGGGCCTACGCCTGTCACTACCCATCACACACACACACACACACACACACACACACACACAAATACCAGCACACGTACAATGAATGCACACGCACACACAAAGTTACTCCATCACATTTATCTGATACGTATAGTTTCTAGTTACTTTACTGATTCTGAATATATTAATAAATATATATATTCAACTAATAAATGATGTATTATTATTTTAACTAAACTACCAACAGTTTATACAAATAATGGTGAACACATTAATGCATCAACAATTATAATACAATAATATGTTATAGATTATTCTGCATAATGAATACTTTTACTTTGGGTTTTTAAGGTAAATCTTGATGCTAATACTTTGACTTTGAATGCAGGACTTGTAACGGGGTATTTTACTGTAGTAAATGTATTTCTCCGATGAATGAAAACCAAACAGTTTTAAAACATATAAGAAACAGTTGACTTTGTAGATGTTTTATGAGTAGATAAATATATTTAACACATTTGTTAGAGCTCAAGGATTCACACAATGAGTTTTGATGTTTTTACCTGTCAATCAGTGTGTAGCCCCGCCCTAAAGCATCCCCTGCTTTATGGTCTGTTTGACTCTAAATGGAGCATCATTTACTAAATGAACATCATGCTGTATTGAAGAAGACTTGAAACTAGAGATTGAGACCATAAACTCATGTTTACAATGTTTACTGAGGGAATAAATCAAGAGAGAAGTAGAGTCATTTTCTCATAGACTTCTATACAACCAGAGGAGTCGCCCCCTGGTGGACAGGAGAGAGAATGCAGCTTTATGACATTTCCGCCTGGTTTCAGGACTTCACATCCTCTCAGGTCAAAGACCTCTTGCCACATTTTAAATTTACATTTTTTATCTCTGTCTTGTTGTCGTTCAGGCCTCAAGACAGACGGCGATGAGATGCATCACACTGATAAATCTTTATCAAACTTTTCTCTGAGATATCGAGCACTGACGGATGGGGCCGATGTCTCGGTTTTGCGGTCACGGCTCGGCGTTGAATCGGGGAGATAATCTTGGGTAAGCCTCCTCCGGGCGGCTCGTGGAGATCAGGTCCGAGGGCGACTATCAGGCCGTGTGATCTCAGATGACCGGTCCCACTGGTGCACTCCACTCAACAATGACCTCCTCTCAGCAGAACAAAGAACAACACTCTTTCACTGCAGAAAAACACACAATTATCCTTTTCTCTCCTCATCCTCTCTCCGTCTTCCTTCCTTTCTTTCGCCGGTCAAGATGTCAATTCACTTAAGAGTACGACTTCACACACAAAGAAATCCTCTTGGTTCTCCTCACGAGCGTCCGACACCGACAAAGCTCTTCTCGTGCTCCGTGTTTATAGAAACCGATGGGAAATAAAGAGACGGGACTTTTTCTGGTGTTTGTGCTCACTCAAAGGCACATTTATCGAGTGAAAGATGGCAAACAAAGATTATAAATCATACAAAAAAACTTCTTAAAACTCCTGTTTTATCAGCATTATCCAAATGTTGGCTCATGGAAATCCAAAAGCAGCTATTTGCGCTAAACTTTTGCTAAACAAAGTGGGTTTTTTCTTCCTGAGAAGGATTTTTGTGCAGGCATGCTTTTTTATTACCTATTTATCTATTTTTTACTCTCCTTAGCGCCAATGAATAGAAAACATTTTCTAGTTCTTTAAAGACTCAAAGGGAGATGAGCTTTATATAAAAAATATTATTAATTTTGGGGTGAAATATTCCTTAGAATAAAGGCAAAATGTTCTCTCTCTCTCTCTAGTATATATAAATATATATATATAGTATTTTGTAGAATAGTTTGGTCAAATATTCCTTTTAACGTCAATGAGGAGAAAGACAATCAAAGCTTTTAAAAGTTTATCTAACACAGCTGCTGCTGACCAAGAGCTAATAAATCCTAGTTTCCTCTCAATTGCACTGAAATCTTTTGAAATTTGTTTTAGATATTCAAACGTTAGAACACAACCTCCTGAAGAGACGTCTTCTGAAGAGCTGTTCCAGGTTCAAACATAGACTCTTCTGTCTGTAAGTGGGACGAGGAGATCAGGAGCGCTGACGTTAGAGACCGAACGGATCCGAATAAACGGTTTTCTTTCTTTCATTAATTTCAGGGACATTAGTTGTCCTCACCAGAAAGTAAAGGCAAAGTCTTTGTTGAGCTGCGCGGCACACAAAACTTATTAAAAGTAATAATAATCTTCTCAGATGTGACTGTGAGTCAGAGAGTCGCCGGGATTCAAAGGGAAGCATGACACAGAACAGGGAAGCTGTTAAACGATGTCAGATGATTCATAAAGATGTTTATTAATCTCTCCATGATGTCCACGTGAAGCAGGGATGTGTGTTCTATCTGTGAAGTGATAACACATTTGTTTTCTAACTAAATGTGAGATAAAGTGATGATAGTGTGTTTTAGTGCATTCATTTCTCTCTGCTGGAGTCTGAGCTGAAGGCGTTTCTGGTGAACCTTCATGATCTCATCTGGTTTCTCCAGAATCCGATGACGAGCTTTAAGAATAACTTTATAGAAACAGACGATCTTCTCTCTGATGGTCTGGTTTACTGATGGAGGTCTATAGAGGATCAGGACTAAACTGAGACTGATTCAGAACCAGTAAAAAGCTCCTTTGAACTCTGAACACTGAAGAATATTCATTTATTTAAAAGCATAACGTTTAAAAGATAAGTGATGTTTCTGGTCACGTTGAAATAAAACTGAAGCTGACGGGACTTTCCCAGCAGCTCTGCTCTCAGACGACACACACACACACACACACACACACACACACACACACACACACACACACACACACACACACACACACACACACACACACACACACACACACTAGAAGATAAAGTGCTGGGAGAGTTGGGGGAGTTGGATATCAGCTGACCGAGTGTGTGTGTGTGTGTGTGTCGGGCGAGCAGGTCTTTCCCACACCCACTTTCTCTCTTTAGAATGTGCCACAAACACACACACACACACACACACACACACACACACACACACACACACACACACACACACACACACACACACACACACACACACACACACACACACACACACTCGGGCCGCGGCCCCCATCGGTGGAACGTGTGGGGTCAGGAGGGCCACAATGAGCCGGGTCACGTTCCTGCAGAGGAGAATGTCTCCAGTATAGAAACCAGTGGGACCAGTGGGACCAGTAGACTGATCTGAGGTCTGCAGTTTGCTCAAAGTTAAAAAAAGAATCAGATTTAACTCCTTTATGTGACGGACAACAACACTCCTCATTCATTTCAATATTTGCTGAAGTAAAATCAAACTTTACTGCAGAAAACGGCAACTTAAATGTTCCACATATAAATATATTAATAAAAAAAAAATTGTTAAATAACTGTAAATAAAAGAAGTATTGTCTGCAATAAAAAACATAATTCTACAAATTCAGATTAACACTGTGGAATTACTCCTACTGAGATATATGTAGAGCTGAATGAATAAGTATTAAAATAACCCCTAAATGTATATTCATAAATATATATATATATATATATATATATATATATATATCTTTCTTGTTGCCAGAGTTTTGGTAAATTTTATAAAGTGAAAAATAAATAAGTTTAATGAAATCTTAAGTAAAGAGGTAAAAGTGAAACACCAAAGTATGGTTTAGGTTCTGTACTACCTTGTCATTCGCAAATGTCTTCATCATTTCAAGTGTTGATTGTAAAAAGTAATGTTATTTATATTATTATATATATATATATATATAATATATAGTCTATATAGGCAAATATTCCTTTAACAGTCAATGAGGAGACAGACTATCAAAGCTTTCAGATTTTTTAAAGAGTTTATCTAACAAATGATCGTGTGTGTGTGTGTGTGTGTGTGTGTGTGTGTGTGTGTGTGTGTGTGTGTGTGTGTGTGTGTGTGTGTGTGTGTGTGTGTGTGTGTTGAAGCCTCCTGAGGTGAGGTGAACGCTGAGCAGGACGTCTGCTGGAGAAGTGTAGCTCTCTCTGCAAACACAGACTGTCACACATTCTGACATGAAGAGAGGAGATTAGAGTTTTCAGAGACAGGAGGTGACGATGACGAGGGAGTAAACCTTCATCATCATCTTCATCAACGTTGTGAAGCTTTTACTCCAACAGAATGAAGAGGAGGACGAAGACCATGCTGAATAAAGAGGTTATAAATAAAGAAGCACTTTAATCTGAAGGTCCAGACTGGGTGTTGCCTCCGATTAGTTCAAACTCTGGGCGAGAGAGATAAGAAACCAGTGGAGGAAAATCTCTCTCTTTTAATGACCCGACTCAATAAACATCCAGTACTTTAAGAGAAAAAAACAATGTGTGTGTGTTGTGTGTGTGTGTGTGTGTGTGTGTGTGTGTGTGTGTGTGTGTGTGTGTGTGTGTGTGTGTGTGTGTTTGGACTCAAAGGTGTGTCGTTTCTGATGACAGGTATGCTTCATAATCTGGACTCCCGTTAGCCGTCCAGTGTGTGTCGACGTGTTCGGAGATTAGAGGAGTCCAGGTCTCTGAGACTGACGGGAACTCCTCTGAGAGAGTGAAGGGTTCTTAAGGGTTCTTCAGGGTTCTTCAGGGTTCTTCAGGGAGGTTATTCAACACAATGAGAACTCAAAAAGAACCTTCTGGTTTCTTCTTATTAGCAGAAATGTTTTGGTTTTACACTCTTTACAGTTATAGTTTATTTATTGCGCTGTGTAATGTTTTGTGACGGATGTTGAAGTATAATACATAAAATCAACAGGGATTTGGACTGTTATTAAAATGAATTAACATAGAAAACAAACAATTAATATGCTCTCCTCAAAGCAACAAGGCTCCATTGACAGAAACTATCATTTTACATCACTAATCTTTGAAAAAACTATTTATTAAAACTGGACAGAAACAAAATAAATCACAGACTCTGGTTTGGTTAAAATAAACTCTTAATTCACTGTCATTTTTACCTCAATAATCATTGTAAAATACTACAGAATTATTCCTACTTAAATATATAAAAAGCACAACAGTTTAGTGTACATCATAATATATTAGTATTGTTATTAAAAATAACCAAATAATTTAAAATGTACAGTAACTATGGTTTAATAAATAGGTTTTATTCATTTCAACTTAATTAAACTGACAAAATCTACTTGTATAACTTATAAACACAACTTTTCTAAGTCTTATTTTTAAAGATAACATTTTGTTTTTATCTTAAGGAATAGTTAACACAAAAACAACAAAAGGCGGCAAAAGAAACGTCCTGAAAATGGACAGAAACAGAATAAAACTCATTAAAACTTTGTCTCTGTTAGTCTTTCCAGTGTTCAAACAATCACCAACTCTTGTTTGAAAGTTTGAAGAAAGACGGAATAATAAAAAATATAAAAAGAAGCTGTTTACTAACTCTGTTTTATGTTGAAGTTGAATGTGACACACCAGAAAGGCCTCTCGTCTTCTGGAAATCAGAGAAAAGTTCATCGCCTTTACAACATGTTTTCACATATTTAAAAAACCTGCTTATAGAAGCTGAAAAATGCTATAAAAGAAACATTTTCTGCTCCTGTGTTTTCTGACTTTAGCTTTCCTTCTTCAGTATCTGACAACTGCTGTGAACCTTTATCTAGAGGAGAGGCGGGAGAAAGGTCAGAGGTCAAGTGAGCGGTGAAATGAGGATAAGCTTCTGTTAGTTTGTCTCTGAATCACCGTCCAAACACTGATAAAAAACCTAATATTATCTGTTTTCTTTTTCAGGTTTCATCACTTCACCAAACAAACAAACAAAAACTCTCTCTTCTCGTTCCTCCACACCGAGTCCTTGATGGGAAGCTCAGGTCAGGTGACAGGAAGGAAGTGGAGTAACGCAGCGCACCTGCAGGGTTGTCGGTACGACGCTCCCAGAGGACGCGTCTGCAGGTTTCCTTCATCTCAACAATAGACTATTATGTCCATTCATACAGTCCGTGGGAGTGAATTAACGTCTCCACACACACACACACACACACACACACACACGCTCTTATTCTGAAATGTACCTCAACTCTCATTATTATTATTCCAGTTAATGTTCATTTCTTTCTCTTTGAAGCTGCTGTGAACTCGTTTTTCTTCACTTCTCTTTTAAATGAATAAATTATGGAAATGTAGATTTTTGTTTTGCTTTTTACAGACTCCATCTTTGGGTTTAGAGACAAACAAAAGCCCAAATCTCTCTCCTTAAAGGTTCTGCATGTGCACGCTCTTAAGTTCTGCCTGTGCACGCTCATCTGTTTTTAAAAAGACACTTTTCCTCCAAAGAAGCTCAACACATGAAACGAAACCTGTCGAATCCAATGAATATTCTGTTTGGTTTCTTCTTTCTGGGAATAATATGCCATGGAATAGATTTGTGTGTGTGTGTGTGTGTGTGTGTGTGTGTGTGTGTGTGTGTGTGTGTGTGTGTGTGTGTGTGTGTGTGTGTGTGTGTGTGTGTGTGTGTGTGTGTGTGTGTGTGTGGTGGAGCGGTGTGAGGTCCGAGGCGTCGTAGCGACTCGGCGGACGGCGAGCAGCGTCTCTCTGAGAATAATACTCCACTTCCTGCCATTCTCTCTCTCTCTAAACACACACTCAGCTTCCAGCCGGGTTCTCTCGTGTTCTCTGGGTTCCTCGGAGGATTTCCGACCCGCGACCCGCGACCCGGCCTCACGGAGACATCCCTCTCTCAACACATTTAGGGCTTCCTGTTACAGGATGGCCCTGCTTGTCCTCCGTGACCTCCGACACCAATAAACCCTCTGATATCACCAACACGCTCAGACTCAGCAGCTCCTCACACCCACACGGAATTCATTATTTATAAATCTAAATGAATAATACAAAACAGTTCATATTCTCTCCTCAAAGCTACCAGGCTCCGTTGACAAAAACAGTCATTTTAAAAAAATCAACAAGGATTTGGACAATTACTATATTTTATTAACTTACAAAACAAACAATAGTTATGCTCTTTATAAAGCTACCAGGCTCCG
>NC_072466.1:1243861-1251361 GCF_027596085.1 Anoplopoma fimbria | reverse complement strand
ATTATGTAATATCATATATGAACAGAAAAATTCAAGGCAGGAGTTTTGATTTATTTTCTTCTTCTCTTGGTGTATTAATTGATCATTATGTCCAATTGTTGGATGGATAGAAGAAGAGATTATTTAATGCCACATTTCATCTTTGTAAAATATATATTTATTATATATATAAATTATATTATATTATATTTATATTATATTATATTATATTATATTATATTTATTATTTTATTATATTATATTATATTATATTATATTATATTATATTATATTATATTATATTATATATTATATTATATTTACTGCTAATATTTGAAGACCTTTTCCAGCGGTAGAAGAAGTACTCTGATCCATCCTTCAGTAAAAGTACCACAATCTAAAAATACTTCATTACAAGTTAAAGGCCTGGATGCAAAGTGTTACTTAAGTAAAAATATGTAAGTGTTCTAAATCTAAATGTACTTAATGTATCAAAAGCACTCATTGTGGAGAATGGCTCCTTTTAAATGTATGTATTATTTAGTTTTTATTGCTAACAATAAGAGAATCTTTATTTTAGATTTTTTTGTTTGTTACTGTGGATCCGATTGTAAATATAAGTCAAAGTATAAAGTACTACGACATGGAATTACTCAAGTAATGTACTACATTTGCAGCTGTGAAACTTTGCCACAGCTGCTGGAAACATCTGGATGTGACATCTGGAAAAAAGCCTCATTGATGTTAATTAATATACAAAGAAATTATACAGAAATTAAATACTTGTGTTTATTCAAAACAGGAAATCAAAGTTTATTCCACTTTTTTTCTGATAAAAGTTTTAGATCAAATGTTTTTTATTTAAAACATTGATTCATTTAATACATTTTGGTTTTCAGACACGTGAAGGCGTCCTTCATGAGGTGTGGGTCACCGACAACGACCACGCAAGTGATGGCGAGGAAAAAGCGCAGAGGGGTAAATTAATTTCACATCTAATGATTTTATTTGTGGAGAGAAACCTTGATGTAATGCTGACTCAGAAGTACGGTGGCCCAGAGAGGTCAACACACTTTTCTCCTAAATCCACCAAAAGTTACCATTATAATGCCTCATTTGCATATTTAAACATAACATTTCAGAAAACTTGTAATACAAAAAATAATCATCTTAATGTCAGTAATCAGCTGGTGAAGTTTCATGTTGATATCTATTAGTTATTTTTTTTACCCTATTCACCTGTAGAGTCTTCAACATGTATGTAATTTAACTAAACATATCTTTAAAGGACGTTTTCTCTAAATGAGTTTTTTCTCAGACTCTGATCCATAAATCTCCACTTCAGTAGCTCTTACATACACCAAACTTTACAGCTTCATTCCTCTCTATATTCTGAAGGTTTCTACAGAGGGGTTTGTTCATATAT
The DNA here is from genome assembly GCF_027596085.1 of Anoplopoma fimbria. Lineage (NCBI taxonomy): Eukaryota > Metazoa > Chordata > Actinopteri > Perciformes > Anoplopomatidae > Anoplopoma > Anoplopoma fimbria. The sequence goes on along the minus strand of NC_072466.1, from coordinate 1,249,956 downwards.
CATTCATAGCCTGATTTATACAACATGTTATGACTAAAAACATGCAGAAAATGTATTTATTATATGCCTGTTGACAGTATTTTCTGATTTATGGAGTGAAACAAAGAGATATTCAACACTGACTCTGTAAAAACCTTTGACTGTAATATGTCAACAACATGAAACAAGAATTTTGAACCTGGCTTTATCCAATAATCACATTTATGTTCCGGAAATGTATGAAAATTTGCACATATTTAATAAGATTATGCCGTGTTTCAGACAACTTTCACGGTGATATCTGTTAGTATTCTTTTTTACCATATTAACTTGTAGTTTCTCTCCTTAAACATTTTTACTTTAGAAACAGTTTGAGGTTTTTGTGGTTTTTATTTTGTTCAGATTATCGAGAAGAGACGCAGAGACAGAATCAACAGCAGTCTGTTGGAGTTACGGAGACTCGTCCCCACGGCGTTCGAGAAGCAGGTCGGTTTATTTCTGAGTCCTTCAGCTCAGATTTTACTAACCAAAGAGGAGAAAACAGACCTTAAGACCAGGTTTCTGTTCAGATCTGCTGGAGGACTTCTGTCTCTCAACTGTCTGCAAATCATTCCTCTGTTTATTCTCAACATTCAAAGTGTCAAAGTTCACCAAAGTTGAGTCTGTCTGTTTTAAACACTGCTGTCTCTCTCATCTTCATCACCACACCTGTCTGATTAAGGATCACTTTCACCTGTCGGACTCTCGTTTACTCCTCTGCTCAAGAGAAAACAAATCCTATAAGAAATAAACAAAAATCAATAAACTGTCCAACTGTTGAAGATTACATCTCACAGATCTGTAAAGGTAAACCTTCTGTGAATCAGTTTTGAGCTTGAAATCATGAATTTGAGCAACGAAAGTTTGTTTCTTCACAAAAACGACTAAAGATGTACAGATGATAAAAAATAATATTGTATAATTGCCCGAATCCTCCCAAATAATATTTGTTTCGTGTTATATTCTTGCAGAGGAAAGACTCTGATGCATTGAAGGAATAACTCATGGTTCCTAACTATCTGAATCTGCAAAAAGAAATAAGCCATATAACATTTAATCTACAGGGAATTTTGTTAATTTTATTTAATATAAGATAAGATAAGATAATCAGTCCAACAATGGGGTAATTTGCAGGATTTCAGCAGCAGAGTGGAAGGTGCAAACGAACGAATAAGAGACATAAGTAGATACAAAAGATCAAAACAAGTATAATAAATATAAATTACACAGTAAAGGTTTAATAAATAAGTAAAAAAAAAACTAAAATATGATATAATCGGACTGAATGGTTGTTACTATTGCAGAATGTATTCCACAAAAACTCATTTAGTCTGAGTGTAACGTTACTCAACTTATAAGTCAAATTTAATATTAACTTTCTTCCAGCAAAATACAAAATTAAAGTTACAACAAGGAACTTTAATTTAGTGTTGATTCTGGCGGTCCCTGTGGACAGAGGTGGTAGTGTTTCAGAGCACCAGAGTCCCTTTAGAAAACCTCTCGTTTTACTGCAGCAGGGTCTGGTCTGAAGGAGTTTCTGGTGAACCTTCATGATCTCATCTGGTTTCTCCAGAATCCGACCCGGTGGCTCCGATGACGAGCTTTAAGAATAACTTTATAGAAACAGACGATCTTCTCTCTGATGGTCTGTTTACTGATGGAGGTCTATAGAGGATCAGGACTAAACTCGTCCTGCTTTAACAGCTGGTTTGTCTCTTCAGGGTTCAGCCAAACTGGAGAAGGCAGAGATCCTGCAGATGACTGTGGACCACCTGAAGGTGCTGCAGGCCACCGGAGGGAAAGGTAACCAGGAAAGAGCTGTGGGAGAGTCCTTTAACAACACACTGGACATAGAAGCTTCTGGTATCCACTCATTGATCAGTGTGTCGGTTTCTTCTCCAGGAGTTCTGCTCCGTCACAGAGAGGCTCCAGTTCACAACACCAGATGTTTTTATAGCAAAAGATGTTTCATCCGCCGTCGTCTCATTTAGTCATTTTAGTTTCTGAAACTGTTGATTCAGATTCTTTTTTAAATTTGTGTCTCTGTGTTCTTCTCCCAGAGAGACTTTCACCCAGGAGACCGCCGTTCATGATCAGCGTAAAACCAAAAGTCAATCAATATTGACTTAACGTTTGTTACGTGACATTTTTAAAGAATGTAAGCTAAGGGCCGTTGTGATATAGTTATCCTAGTTACGTTGTTACGGTTGTTAGGCTACAGAGTTACATTGTAACATTAACTTGTTACGTTACATTACGCTACGTTGTTACGCTACGTTGTTACGCTACGTTGTTACGCTACGTTGTTACGCTACGTTGTTACGCTACGTTGTTACATTGTTTCGTTGTTGTTATTGTTTCTTGTTACGTTGTTTACGTTGTTACGTTTTTTGTTGTTGTTACGTTGTTTGTTACGTGTTTGTTTGTTACGCTTGTTTTCGTTGTTACGTTGTTGTTACGTCGTTACATTGTTACATTGTTACGTCGTTACATTGTTACATTGTTTCTTGTTACGTTGTTTCGTTGGTACGTTGTTACGTTACGTTGTTATGTTCCATTTTAATGTAACATTGTTATGTTACGTTGTTATGTTCCATTGTTATGTTCCATTGTTACGTTTCATTGTTATGTTCCATTGTTATGTTCCATTGTTATGTTCCATTGTTTATTGTTCCATTGTTACTTTACATTGTTTTGTTAAGTAAGGTCGTTTTGTTACGTTGTTTTGTTTGTTACGTTGTTACGTTACGTTGTTACGTTACGTTGTTACGTTACGTTGTTATGTTACGTTGTTATGTTACGTTGTTACGTTGTTTCTTAAAGTTATGAAGTAATTTTGGTCATAAAAGTGTCTTATTCAGCATTTTGTTGTACTTGAAGCAATGCGTCACTCAGTGTATGTCGGAGCTCGTTCTTTGAAGTCTTTGAAGGTTTCGGGATGTCAGTCAAACAGAAGTGTGTGTGTGTGTGTGTGTGTGTGTGTGTGTGTGTGTGTGTGTGTGTGTGTGTGTGTGTGTGTGTGTGTGTGTGTGTGTGTGTGTGTGTGTGTGTGTGTGTGTGTGTGTGTGTGTGTGTGTGTGTGTGTGTGTGTCAGAGGGAGGTGGTGAGTCCATGGGAAAGCACTGCAGGGATAAAAGCACCACTTGACCCTGGGCAGCGCTGTTTGCTTTCATAAAGCCGGCGGGGGGGTAGAGGGGGGTAGAGGGGGGAGGGGGGTCAGTGTCGGCTGCGTTCATAGTCTGTCTCTCTGCAGCGTTTGTTTGGGTTTAACACCAGCAGCAGCAGTAAAGACTGAACAAGTTCTCACCCGACTCTGCAGCTTTGCTCAGTACGGAGCGTTTTAGTGTCTTTCAGCTGGTTTTGTTTTGACGGCACACTGATGCTGTTTGGTTCAGTCTCTCTCATCAAACACTTCCTGTCCATTGATTTAAATATGTTTGTTAGTCTTCCACCGGATCATAAATTTCACAATTCGGATCGTACCACTGATTGGAGTCGGGGACCGGATCAGCACAAAATAAAAAAGGAGCAAATTTTACTTTTAGATCCCTGATCATGTTTTTTTGCAGCCGATACTAATAACCGATCATTGATGATCCATATTGTCAGATAATACAGATCGATTTGTTGTTTGATTATAACAGCTGGTCTACAAGGATCCATTTACTATTTACGTTTCTCTACTGTCCCAAAAATCATCTCAACTGCTCTGAAGTCAGTAAACCATCAAAAATTGACTTTGTTAAAGTAATTTATAGCACAATTCATATGATAAGGAAATAAAAGATTCTACTTTATGAATTAAAACCAATCTAGTTAGTAGTTCATACTATTAGTATTATATTAGTAGTTTTAATGATGTATTATGATCTGCTTAGAGCTAGTGTTAAGAAGTTAAACATCATAATTCATCTCTAATATCTATTTTATATTAATGTGAAAACATCTCCTTCAAACTACTGGATTTATTCAGTATGTTTAGAGTCAAACAGACCATAAAGCATCCCCTGCTTTATGGTCTGTTTGACTCTAAATGGAGCATCATTTACTAAATGAACATCATGCTGTATTGAAGAAGACTTGAAACTAGAGATTGAGACCATAAACTCATGTTTACAATGTTTACTGAGGGAATAAATCAAGAGAGAAGTAGAGTCATTTTCTCATAGACTTCTATACAACCAGAGGAGTCGCCCCCTGGTGGACAGGAGAGAGAATGCAGGTTTGGCTTCACAGAAATAGCGGTTGTCTCCTGGTTGTATCAGACAGTATTTGACCGTCTCTCTCTCTCTCTCTCTCTCTCTCTCTCTCTCTCTCTCTCTCTCTCTCTCTCTACAGGTTACTTTGACGCCCACGCTCTGGCTCTGGACTTCCTGTCTCTGGGTTTCAGGGAGTGTGTGACGGAGGTTTCTCGTTACCTGACCTCCGTGGAGGGCCTGGACTCCGGCGACCCTCTGCGATCCCGCCTCCTCTCCCACCTCACCTCCTGCTCCTCTCAGCGTGACGCCGCCGCCCTCGCCTTGACCTCCCATCCGCCACATCTCCACCACCTCCACCACCACCACCACCACCTCCACCAGCAGCAGCCTCACCCTTTACCTCCCCCTTCCACCCCCACCACTGGGCCGCTGCATTCGCCACGGCGGCGACGGCGGCGTTTCGACCTCTTCCGGCCGCCGCTGCGTCCTACGTGACTTTGTCTCCCGACTCCGGAGAAGGTGGAGCCCCCCAGAGGCTGCTGGAGATGTCACAGCGCGGTGTCGCCTCCTCCTACTCCACCCAAGCAGACTCCACCTCCTCTCCTTCCTCCTCCTCTTCCTCGTCTCTCGTGCTCACCTCCCCTCTCTCCGCCTCCCTCCTCTCCCTCTCGGCGTCGTTTCCCATCTCCCTCCACGGAGGTTTCCCCATCCTCCCTCCCTCCTCTTTCACCTCCGCTGTCACAACCACCAGTCCTCCCATCTCCTCCTCTTCCTCCTCCTCCTCCTCCTCCTCCTCCTCCTCCTCCTCCACCCAGACTCCTCACAGCAGCAGTAAACCCTACAGGCCGTGGGGAACCGAGGTCGGAGCTTTCTGACTAACTTCTGACACTTTAAACACTTTTATCACCAGTGAACAAAAACTACTTATAAACCAAGTTTTCACCCCAAACAACTAGTTGCATTAACTGGTTAACCTCTGAGATGTTTCTACTCGTTTCCACCTGATGATTTCACAAAGTGACCTGTTGTTCTTTTTCATTCGTTACTTTTTTTGTGTTTCACAAAGTTCAACTTCTGCGTTGTTGTTTTTTTGTCCATTAAAGATTTGATGCACTAAATGGATTCTGGAACGCCTTTACTTCTTCTTCTTCTTCTTCTTCTTCTTCTTCTTCTTCTTCTTCTTCTTCTTCTTCTTCTTCTTCTTCTTCTTCTTCTTCTTCTTCTCTACTCTTTATTACTTTAACTAGATGTGTGGTTTATAGCGCCAACTTCTGCCCAAACTACAGTGTAGCACAGTTTATTCGCTTCAAACCAGTTTATGCAAATTAGACATTTCATAAATTTGCATAAAATGAAACAGAAACACGGCTAGTCGCTTTTTAAATGTTGCGTTGAAAGTGAAAACCTTCACAAACTATTTTGAAGAAGCTTAAATCTAAAACATAACATCCCTGAAGACTGAAGCCTCCCCTGAACTGTAAATTACCACATTTATTCATATTTAACTTTAATAAATCTGGTGATGAGACAAAAAAACAAAACAAAAGTTTGCCTCTGAGATAATCTGATGTTTAACCAAACTAACAGGAAACCAGTACAGTCCCAGTGTTCAGACTGGTTCATACTGGGATGAAGATTAACATCGTAATATAACTGATCATACTGAATATTTGTCCACGTGTTGCTTACATGTAACTGTCACCGTGTGCCTTTTTACAAATAAAGATGACGTAACAACATCAGCTGTCATGAAACCAGCAGCTGTGATGGTGTTTGATGTGTTTTCAGTATAAACGTTACATTTTGATTTATATGTAGAGATGTTATTTAAAGTACCATACCAGTGAGTTTCATCTTTTTAAAGGAATTGATCACTCA
>NC_072466.1:1173861-1241361 GCF_027596085.1 Anoplopoma fimbria | reverse complement strand
CTTCCTGTTTGTGTTTTTTATTGTATTTTTAATTTAAAGGAGTAACTTTATCACAGAACTTAAAGACCTGAGAGGTTATGTGAGAATAAAGAGGTTTTTCATGTACAAAATAAAAGTCTTCTTTTGTTTCAGCAGCGTTCTCCGGCCTTAACAGTCTCTTCTTTTGGTGACATCAGTGTGACCATGTTGTTCGGACTCAAGATCTCGATCCAGTAGCCGTCAGGATCCTGAATGAAGGCCAGGTCCTTCATCTTACCTGTGAGGAGGAGGAGGAGGAGGATGAACACGTTGGTAGTTAATACGACTTAATTGGAGACTTAATTAAACCTGAGTTAATCCCACATAAACCGTCCTGCTGTCCCCAAATGTGGATTCATCCGCCGCTGAAAAGAGTCCCCCAACAAACGCACTATTTCCTCCTTTGTGTGATAAAAACTACATCTGTTTCAGGAAATTACTGATGAAACTACATCTATATTAGCACAATTATCTAATGTTGACGTGTCTGTATGTTACATATCATTCACCCATTCACACACTGATGACATTTAAGCAGTCCACACCGACAGATTTGTGACTCACGAACTAATGTTGATTCTGGTTTCAGATTTTTACGAATTCTGGTTTCTTTCACTCACTCCTTGCTTTTCAAACACTTTGCAGGCGGCGTAAACATCAGGAACAGCAACACCAATATGACCTGCATCAACAGGAAGGTCACACCCAGAACACCCGTGAGGAACACAAAGTGAAGGTGCAGTCTGGTTTTACTTGTTTTTAACTAAAAAATAATACAGTTGTAAAGCAGAAAATATAAAGTAGAAAGTGACAGAAACAATTTAAATTCAGATAATCGACATTCATTTCTCACCGAATCCTCTTGGTTCGTTGTTTCCGTTGTGGTACGACAGACTGTCATCTGACTCTGAACCCCAGTTACTGACAGAAATAAAGAAACATTCTTTATTTACCACTTTACAAAGACACATTAACGTTTATTTATTAAAGTAACAACAAGTAACTATCATTTATTGTATTTTTTGGCCTCCCTTTAGAAAAATTGGGAAAAAGATCTGCAGATGAATTGATCGGGAGAATACTTGTGTCCTAAATGTGAAAGCTGAACTTGCTGCTACGACTTCCTCCTCTCTTCTGATTTAATTATTTCCAGAGAAGTCAAAACAGAGAAGTTAAAACAATATTTGCATGTTTTTGAACAACGGGAAACAATTGTTATACGTCAACAAACGGTGAAAAGCATTCCTTTATGGAGCCGTTGTTTGTTCACATTATGTCGGAGCATGAAAGAGATCTGGTGGATGGTGTTTACTCTGGGTCCTGGTCTTCTTACGTACTGTGTGAGCTCGATGGTGGCCCGGCGAGAGAACGTCCACGCCGTCCTCTCTTTGATGTCGGCCGGGATGTCACACTTGTCCTCGTAGCCGACGAAGTAGAGCGTGAACCGCATCGAGGGGAAGTCGATTTTCTGCAGCAAGCTGGGAAAAACCGAAGAGGGAGAACCGGTCAGAGGTTTAAAGGTCTGATATCTGATCAGAGGAGGATGATCAAAGGCTCAGGGTCGCACTCACGTCATGCCCAGGATACGAGTGTAGAAGTCCAGAGACCTCGCCGGATCTTTGACCCTCAGCATCGTCTGCTGCATCATGTAGTCCTGAACAGAACAAAAGTCAGAACGATGAATCTTTAAAGCCGCACTGATCAACATTTATATAACAAACCCTCTTATTATTATCAGCAACTCCAATATTCTCTCTCTTTTAGCTCCGTTTTGGGTCTCCTCCTCCTCCTCCTGGGGGAAATATCTGTCTCTTTAGCTGCTAAACGCTCCACTTTGTTCACCTGCTGGTCTTTAAATACTGCAGGAAATCACTTTGATGAGAACAGTGGGATTTAACCAAAACAGGAAAGTTGCTGGCCAGATTTCGGAGGAGTGACACTTTTAATTTCATCCATTTAAAAGATATATTTAAAAAACAAGAGGACCAGCTATAAACAAATAAAAATTACTTTTAAGAGTTTCTCCACAGAGAGCAAAGGGGCAAAGAAAATAATAAGTCCCCTTTTATTCTTCAAAACAATACAATAGAACAAAAAACACATATTTTGCATACATTTTCTTTCAAATAAAAATGATGTAAAGTAAGAATATTGGACCAACTTTGGCTTCTTGTGCCAGTTTTGCAACAACTCAGTCGATACTGAATAAACCACAGAACTTAAGACTAAAATATTGTTGTTAAAGTAAAACATAAAAACTAAAAAAGAATTACTAAACAAACAAAGGTTTTGTTGTTGCAAAGAAAACATTATTACTAAACAAACCCCAACATTTAAAATATTCTTTCTTGTTTTTGTGAAGTGTCACCACCATTGAACTGAGTAGGAAGCATAAATCTCACAGGTGGAAATCTTAAAATCTTGAAAAATGAAGCTGTACTGGTTGAAAAAACTATAAATGAATAAATGTTTTAAGTCATTTTTGTGAAGCATCCCTTTAAAATGTTAAAATAAATCTATTAAAGTGGATTTCTCTGCAGCTCTACAACATGTTAAAGAGAACAGAATGTCAGGCCGGCCTCCAGGCATCTGCAGGTCTGGAGGCCAACAGGTTGGACAACATTTCAGAGTCTTCAGAGCAGAACAAATAGAACAAATAGAACAAATAAATATAAATACATTGTTATAAATGAAGATGAAGCAGACTTTAAAGAGCACAAACACTCCACCTTGGTGATGGGTTCCCCGTCTGTGCAGGCAGCAGACGCGGCCTCGTCCGTCAGTCCTCCTTGGTCCTCCATAGCTCTAACTTTAACTTTAACAATCAATGAACTCTCAGGTTCTCCTTCTCTGTGCTGCCTTCAAGTGATGCTGGGAAGATTGGGCTCCCCAGATGTAAACCTCAACACAGAGGACATTCTGGGTGCAGCACATGGGTTATTCATGTTTTAAATATCAGATATTCACAGTTTGTTTATGACTTTTAAAGCTTTGCATTGAGATATTTTAACTTTTTAATCTAACAATAAATACACTGTTCAAGGTTTAAATGTTTTGTCTAATTCTGTTTTTTCTTTGTATTATAGTGGTGGAAAACGAGAGGGTACATCTCAAGTGTTTATTCCTAAAAAAATGATCTCCATGTAACAGTTTTTGTTCTTTTGCTACAACGACATTTAAACCTCATTAAAAAATCAGTCTGATTATTATTATTAATATTATGATTATGGCACAACATTATGAGATAACGTTATATTTTTCTGGTTATTACAACATACCAACTGTGTGTTATAACAAGAACATTTTGGTTTATTAATTGAAATATTTATGTTGTTTTAACAAGAACACTTCTTTTTAATAAAGTTTTGTGTTTTAACAAGATAAATATGTTACAAAACAAAAATCTGCTAAAGCTAAATAGTTTATGTATTATTGAAAATAAAATAATTCATTATGGCACAAGGAAAGGACCACATTAAAGCAAGAATATTTAATTCAATTTATATTATTAAAGAGAAACATGTCTTTTTATTAATATTGTTATCAGCAATACGACGTCGTACTCAATATTTCCTCCGGTTGATGTTTCACAAATCTCAAAACATATTCTGTGTTTCAGAAACAAGAAAACTAATTCTAAATGAACTTTGTAACACTTTCACTCAGACATCTCTGGTTGTGATATTGTTGTTTTTTGATGAAGACTAAACATCTCTTCATTGAGGAGTCCAGTTATCAGATATTTCAGACAGACCCTGAAGGCAGCAGACTCTTTTTCTCCACCCAGGTGAGTCCTGAGGGAGGGCCACCGACCAGCCGCTGCCTTCAGGTCACAACTGAATTGTTGGGAAAAAGAAACGCCCACAGTGAAGAGAAAGGCAGCCGAGCAGTAAAGTAAAGACTGAAGAAGAAGAAAAAGAAGTGGGAGTTTAAATTCCTCTGAACATTTCAGTTCCTTCTTCCTGCTTCATTTATCTGCTCCACAGAGTCAAAGGTCAACTCTCTGCTCTTTGTTTGAACGTTAAGACTTGTTAAAAGCATTAAAGGTTAAAGGAAGTCTGGCAGGCAACATTAAAAGAGTATTTGAAGTAAAATGTAGCTGATTAAATCTTCATGTTTAGTTGTTGAATTAAACCCTGATGAGGATCTGGAGTTGTTCAGGTAGAAAAATGCAAAGAAGAGGGTGGAGCTGCAGGTCTGAACTTGAAGAGACATTTAAAGACGGGGAGGATGAAACTGAGGCTGCTGAGGACACAAACACACCCTGATTCTGGATCAGATCTTACTCCCACTAATCCCACAGTAAACACAGATTACAAACACTCTAGGAATGGGAGGTATTCATTTCTAAATATACACGGACTGAACCAGACAGGAAATGAGACAAAACCGTGGAGCTACAAGAAGCAAAAAGTTTGTGATAATTCTTTGTGGTTTCATCACTGAGAAAATCTCTCTTCACATAAAAGTGAAATAAAAAAAATGTATGTATGACTTTGGTGCCATCTTGTGGTCATACCAAGAATGACACTTTAATTTATCCATAAACGATTCTGAGAAACATAAAAATGTACTTTTCATAGAATGTAAAAATATAAAGTCTTTGTTTAAAACAGTATGATTATTAAATACTTGAGTAAGCATTTCGTAGAGGCCTCTTCATTTTTTTTTTATTAAAAAACAAAAGCTAGAGGCTAATGTTTGTGATAATTCTCTGCGGTTCATTTTTCACATAATAGTTCAATAAAAATAAATATGTATGACTTTGTCGCCATCTGGTGGTCGTATCAAGAATGATACTTTAGCCATAAACAATAATGTGAAAGACAAAAAAAAAAAAAACCAACTGCTAGGTTTCCTTTTTAAATAAAGTATAAATATAAAATCGGTAAGAAAATTAAGATAGTTAAATACTTGAGAGAAAAACTAAATTAGCATTTTTTTGGAAGCTTCTTAGAAAATCTATTAAAAAACTAAAACTAGGAGCTAAAAGCGGCTAAAAGTTTATAGTTCTCTCTGGTTTCATCATTGAGAAAATATCTAATCACATAATAGCTTAATTAGAAAATGTATGTATGAGTTTGGCGCTATCTGGTGGTCGTATCAAGAATGACAGATAAATCAAGCCAGGAAAGAAAATGTGAAAGACTTTCCTTTTCAAAGAACGTTTAAATATAAAAACTGGGTTAAAAATTAATGATTATTAAATACGTAAAAGAAAAACTAAATGAGCATTTTGTGGAGGTCTCTTAAAAAAATAAATAATTCATAGAACGACACCGATTCTGAAAAACCCCAGAAAATAAAATCGGATAAAAACTTAAATAAATTCCATCTCATCTCCAGAACTTGAACAAACATTTTATTCTTGCTCATCACTCCCAGAAGTCAAACAATTTCGGAAGCAGTTAAAAATACATTTTTAAAAAAAGCGACTAGATAATAATTACAATGTTTTTTATGAATGAATGAATTCTGACCAGACTCTAAACTCCTCCTCTAAAATAAAACCCGCCTCCCGCTCATCTCCGCGCTGTTTTCCTGCTCTCCAGAAGCAGAACCATCATGCGGCTCTTCAGCGACGACAGTTTGCTGCCGTAGTTCTGCTGCAGCGCCGACGACAGCGAGCAGCGGAGGCTCCGGAGGGCCGAAGGGGATCGAACCTCCGGCACGTTCAGGAGAGTCTGGAAGAAGTCCTGCCACAAGTCGCTGTGGGGGTTCCTGTGGAGGAGGGTTTCATGGGAAAGTGAACTTTTTGGTTTTTGCAACCAGTGAACAGGAAGTGACCATATTTGGTAGCGACTGGCTAACTTGCTAACTCCACCATGCTTTCATGCTACAGAACATTAAAAGCACCACATGAACTGCTGGGTTTGGTCTACGTTACTCTAACATGAAGCCAGATTTAGCCGTTTATAAACTTACCATTCATGATGGCTGTGAGCCTTTCAGTTAGCTTATAATAATAATAATAATAATAATAATAACTTTATATAGCACCTTTTAAAAGCAAAACAGTGCAATAGATGAAACATTAAAAACAATCGTTAGGATAAAACTAAACTAAGAAACAAAATGAAATAAGTGACGATTAAATAAACGAACAAAATAAATAAAGTCAAGTGAAATAAATAAACATAAAATAGTAAAAGAATATAAGATAAAATAGTAAAACCAAAGAAAATGAAACATTAAAACGACGACATCACATAAAAGCCATTCTGTACAAATGTGTTTTAAGAAGTGATTTAAAAGAGAGCTTATGCTAATCACTAGCAAAGGCTAATTGCTAACTATTACTATGATTATAGTAAGGTTAGAGTGGTGACATAATACAGTATACATGTGTGGATTTGAGTTTACATGCAAGACTGGGATATTTGTATGCACGCCATTAGCATTCATGCTAGCTGTTAGCAATGTGGGTTTAGTTACTCTACAAGATTCTACTTTTCCATGTGGGCATTCCTCTTCAATAAACTACTTAGGGTTTTAGATTAAGTAATTAACTCTCCATTATGTAGTATTTTTAATTTCAACTTCGATAAATATGTAAATGCTCTGCCATAAAGAAACGTTTCAAAACCATTTTTGGAGGATTTACCTTCTAAATACACCGTTCGTCTTCCACACGCCGCCTTCATTGGTGACCTTCATGTACGTCCCGAACAGCAGGCAGTACACCGTCCCCGCTATCCCAAAGTAATCCGTCTACACACACACACACACACACACACACACACACACACACACACACACACACACACACACACACACACACACACACACACACACACACACACAGTGAGACCTTCACAAGGAACCTAAAGAGTTCTTAATTAATGTCTGAATTGCTAATTAAATTCCAGTTTCAAATCCCAAAATAAGTGTTACTACTTTTTCAAGTCACTTTTTAAAAATGAAACATATGCATAAATATTCAGGTATAATAAACAACGTGCATTCTTACCTGGTAGTTCCAGGGTTTCCCGCTGAGCATCTCGGTACACTGGAAGCCCGACGTCAAACACTTGGCGGTGAACGCAGTGCCTTCTGGGAAAAGCTCCATGTCGATGCTCTGCCCGAGGTCGACGAGGACGAGGCCGTGGTCCAGGTTCTCCGGCTCAAAACACCTGTTGTCCAAGAACCTGAGACACGACGGCAGCAACGATGAAGACCACGATCCAGAACATCCTCAGAATCAAACACGTGATTAGTGACGGGGATGGTTACCTTTCTCCCAGCAGGAAGTTGTCGGGTTTGACGTCGGCGTGGATGATGTGGACGGCGTGCAGCTGCTCCACCATGTGCAGGATGCAGACGGCGAAGTACATGACGAGAGGCTGAGGCATCACCTTGTCGCTCAGCGTTTTGTAAATGTTCACCGCGTTCTGATTGGACGAAAATAAAAAAGAGAAAACACCTGGTAAGAAGATAATCAACAAAGATGGCCGACGGCGTCTCCGTGGCGACGAGGCGGTAACGTACCAGCAGGGTGCCGTGGTTGTGAAGCTCGCCCAGCAGCACGCTGCCGTTGTGGAAGAGGTGAGCGGAGCGGAGGCCGCTGAACAGGTGACGGAGGTCGGGCCGCAGACGAGCGTCCAGCTGGGTGTTGATGTAGAACTCCCAGGGATTGCCCGGTTTCTGAACCTGTAGCCATGGCAACAAGGAGAGGAGAGAGTTCAAAAATACTAAATGTTATACTTTTACTGAGTTATAGTAATTTATAGTGTTTTATTCTAGTGTTCAATTCAAATGATAAGGACATAAAATTTAAGTATTAAAGTATTTCTATGGATTAAAACAGATCTTTTCATTATTAGTTTTAATGACGTGTTATAATCTTAGAGCTAGTGTTAGGAAGTTAAACATCATAATTCATCTCTAATATCTATTTTATATTAATGTGAAAACATCTTCAAACTACTGGATTTATTCTAGTTTATCACCAACACTACATTTTACAGATTACATGTGAACACATCATGATAACGTTATAATTTACCTTCAACCAATACTCATTTAACTGAACAGAGCCTGAACGCATCATAATGTAACTGAACAGAGCCTGAACGCATCATAATGTAACTGAACAGAGCCTGAACGCATCATAATGTAACTGAACAGAGCCTGAACGCATCATAATGTAACTGAACTGAACCTCCATTGGTTAGATGTAGCGCTGCTGGTAACGTTACTAGCTCTCCTGCTGATTTAAACAAAAGTTCTTTGTTCACAAGAAAGCATAAATGAAGTCCTGATCTCATATTTTACTGAATATTGGAGATAACGATCGTCAGCAAAACTTTATTTCACTCTGTGATGGTTAACGTTTAACTGTGTCAATAATCTGCGGTTAATTCTGTCTGTTGTTACAGAGAATAACAGTTTGATAAAAAGAGAGTAACGGTCTATTTTCTCACCTTTAGCACCGTCCTCTCTGAGGTCACCGGGTCGGTCGCCTGGTAAACCGTCGCAAAAGCTCCTTCACCGAGGACGCAGTCGACCCGCAGAGACGCTTTACCTGGAGAGAGGAAAACATTTACATCTCACATGAAACCTTTCGATGTGTTCACTGAGCAACAAACACACAAACAATAATGTTTATTATTACGATTAGAAATTAAACCTCGTATGATCTGGAACGGGAGTTTTTCCTGAATTATTAAGTTGAATTTAGTCAAAATTTACACTATAAATAAACAAAAAGACCTGCAGCAAAGAGTTTAAGAAGATTTCTTCATAAAATCCACAATAAATGAATTACATTGTGGATTTTGTAACACAACAAAAGTATGTTTAAGCTTCACAAATCCTGTTTCATATGATTTAAAATACATTTTCAGACTTAACTGACTACGTTCACATGCACTCTAATGTTATTGTTGTTTATTGATAAAGAGCATGTTAACATCTGGATATTCAGAATTAAGCCTCATTATGAATGTAGCTTCATCAACTGAGGCAAATTTGGAATTTGTGATTTGGGGCTATACAAAATAAATTGAATTTATGCTAAGCTAGGCTAACGGCCTCCTGGCTGCAGCTCAATAATAACTGCACAGACATTTTCTCATCAAACCCTCAGCGTTACATGTGAGCGGCGTCTCTGCTCACCCATGCTGATGGTGGTCTTCGGGGTGATGTTTGGGACTTTGCACTGCCAGGTGATGCAGCGGGGGTCAGAGGTCAGAGGGGGGTCGAGAGCCGACAGCAGACCAGAGATCAGCTCCTCGTCCCACGGATCCGACACCAGCTGGACCGAGGACGTCCCCCCTTCTGCCGGTGCTGCGCTCATGG
The DNA here is from genome assembly GCF_027596085.1 of Anoplopoma fimbria. Taxonomy (NCBI): domain Eukaryota; kingdom Metazoa; phylum Chordata; class Actinopteri; order Perciformes; family Anoplopomatidae; genus Anoplopoma; species Anoplopoma fimbria. The sequence goes on along the minus strand of NC_072466.1, from coordinate 1,232,043 downwards.
ACACGTCGTGCGTCCTCGGCCCTCTGACGTCTGGACTCATCATGAGTTCGTCCTCAGCGCTGTGCTGCTGCCCCGGGCTCATGGGCACGTCGGCACAGAGCGGCGGCTGCTGTGGACTCATGGGGACGTCCGGATGCGTCCTGTTGGAGACGCCGTCCGCTTCGCTGAGCAGACGGGGACTCAGGAAGGCGTCCAGGTCCGGTTGGACTTGGGGGGCGGGGCTTATGACAGCCAGCCAGTCCGGTTTTAGACCACAATCCGGGCTCATGGGGACATCTTGGACTTCACTCTGGACCCGTTGTGGACTGGCGGGTTTGTCCAAGTCCTCCATGATTGCAAACGGTTCTCTTTTGGGTCGGACTGAGGCCTCCGGTTGCTGTGAGGTCAGAGGTGCCGGTTTGGGACTCGTGTACACGGTCCAGCCGGTGGTGGTGGTGTTCCTGGAGACGGAGGACTCGGTGGGACACATGGTCTGGTCCCTGAAGGACAGCATGGCCGGGGCGGGGGGGCTGCACCATGGTGATGGAGGAGGAGGTGAGGCAGTGATGGGCGGAGGCCAGGACCTCGCCCACGATGGTGCCGTGAGCGGCGGCGGAGGACGGAGCCAGCTGACTGAAGGCGGTGTCGTTGGACGGACTCTGCTCCATGATGGGGCTGAGCGGAGAGAAGACGTTCAACATCAAACACACTTTGTGACGTCGTTATATAGTGTTTAACTTTATCATTATGTATTTAACATTTAGACTATAAAATATCACAAACGTCCACATTCAAAAACCCAAAGATTTAAATAATATAAAAGACAGAAAGTCACATTTTAGAAGCTGAAACTAGAGAAACTTTGCTCGATAAACAACTGAAATCATTAACCAGTTATCCAAATTGGTGTCTGTTCATTTTCTCTTAATCTAACAATCAATCTACTAATATTGTGATCATTACTTAAAAAGACACATTTCTGATCATTCACTGGCAGCATTTATGTACCTTCAGATATAAATCAAACTTTGTGCTGTAAACAATTTGAAAACTTTCAAAAATGTAATTTAAGTTACAAGATCAATTACTTAAATAAACTAAATAGCCTACAGCCACTAACAAACTGCTACGACTGAACCGTAATATTTAATGCAAAATAAATATTTTCCACAGCAGAATGATGCACATTATGTTTTAAATACATCGCAATATTAATATAGATATTTTCCTGATATTGATATGTTTATATGTCATATAACAAACTAGTAAAATCCCATTTAGGATATTTTAACTTAATCGTTTTAAACATTTAGGATCAGGAAACCATCCGTCTGTCTGAGCGTGTTGTAGGCTGTACATTTCATAATTTTTCCAAAAGGAATAAAATGTGATTTCTATTTTTGTGGTCGTGGCGCTTTGTCATGCACGTCTGAATTTTTATAATTTGACACAGAATAACGTGACTGTCACAAATACTTCACTCATAAAAACACTTTTCATATTTAGAGATTAATAATAAAAAAAGTGCTACATTTGAGTAAATATTTTGCAGCCAAATCAAATATTTTACAGGTTTGTTTTTTTAAATAATGCATTTAATACTTGACTTCTTACTTGACAGGGCTTTAATAAAGGGAATAAAGTAGTTTATAAATATGAGATATGAGTTTTTAGATAATTTAAATCCCTTCTCGTCATAGTGGACGTTGGTTTATGGAGTTTTGTCGGTTACACTTGTTGTCTTTTTGATTCTTCACATCTCATTTTGTTTCTACGTCCTCTGGTGTTTATGAGAATAATGCAACAAACAGCACGTTACAAGTATAAACAGCTTTTTACAGGATCTTAGCTTGTGCTCCATCTGTAGAAGCTCACGGTTTGATGCCACACATGAGTATAAACAAAGCTTCAGTGACCTTGAATACCCTGAAACCCCGAGCAGAGACGGCTACCTGAGTTTCTTGGGCTGCCGTCTGATGAAAGCATCGTCCTCGGCATCTCCACCATCACCGTTGTTCTCTGCAGAACAGGAAAATGAACTATGTGAAGAACATCTCTGACATAAAGAGAGAATACAGGCGGTCGTTTGTGTGTCTGCGGGTCCGTTACCTTCATCCTCCTCGTAGAAGGTGAAGGGCGTCTTGTTCGTGAACGGCGTGGAGACGAACTGAGCCAACATGGCGAAGTCGGTGGTGCTGTTTGGACACGCAGCCAGAGAGTTGAGGGAGTTGTAGCGAGCTCCCCACATGGTGCTCTCGTCTGGAGTCAGCTCTGGAGGAGTGTCCTGGAGACGGAGGAGATTTAAAAAAACATTTTAATAGAATATGTGACGTCCACTGTGGACAGAAGGTCTCACTTTGTCCCTCTGATCTGATATTTAAGGTCCATTGAATGTCATTTCTTTACATTTAAAGCTTCAAAAGTCTGGAATTATATTTAATGACGTCATCACCCTAAAAAATAAATAAATAAATCCTCTTTTTTGCACTAAATCAACTTTCTTTAATGGATTTATCTCAACATAAATAAAGGGATGATGTCTCAATAGATGTTTTGTTTTTGTGGTTATATAAATATTATTTCTGGTGTTCTATTCAGGTAAATGACAATGTTGTTTTTTTTAAAGGCTAAACACAAACAAATATAGATTGAAGCAGAATATTCCGTTATATAAATGATTAAAACTTACTTTTTGTTCTATGTTTTAACTTTTCGTCTTTGCAACACTGGAGTTATTGGAAATATCAGGAAACAATCCTACACTACACTATATCTACCACTGGAATCTAATTCTACATTTTACTTAATATAAGATAAAATAAGATAATCCTTTATTAGTCCCACAGCGGGGAAATTTACATGATTTCAGCAGCAGAGAGGATGGTGCAAACAAGATCAAAACAAGAATTATAAATAAGTAAATAAGTAATAATACAGTAAAGAATATTAAATAAGTAAAAAAATCCACAATAACTTTATACTATTAGTGTAGTCTGATCTTTATCTGACAATGTGCACAAATACCAGCATTCAAATGTTGATGAATACTTTAAAAAGTGACTCAACGTGTTCATAAAGTTTTCTTCAAACTCACATTCGGTTTGTTAGTCGTTGGGATTTCTGCCAGAGCTCTGATTGGTTTAGACTTCTCACCCGCAGACGGAGCAGCAGCACTGAACAACATAACAGGAGCATCATTTCATTAATTCTAATCGTGTATTATATCATTGAATCTCAGCATATAACAAGTAATAATATTTAATATGAAACTCTAGTTTAAGGTCTGACAGAGTGCAGTTTATTTACCCTCCGTTCTCTTTGTCTCCGTCGTCCTGGAACACGGTGAACGGAGCCGTCGTCAGAGGAGGCAAAGAGGAGACGCCTGAGTCCAAAATCAGAGACAGAAGGATTCAGTTAAAACTTTAATAAGAAGTAAGATAAGATAAGATAAGATAAGATAAGATAAGATAAGATAATCCTTTATTAGTGCAAATATTGCAAACAAGTATTTATAAGCATAAGTAAAGAATATTAAAAAGTTAAAAAACAGTAAAGAATATTAAATAAGTTAAAAAACAGTAAAGAATATTAAATAAGTTAAAAAACATAAAGAATATTAAATAAAGTAAAAAACAGTAAAGAATATTAAATAAGTTAAAAAAAGTAAACAATCCACAATAACTAAAATATTATATATACAGACAGAATAATTATTATAATATATAAGTGTGACGATTACACAATCTATCAACCAATAAAATAAAATAAAATTCAAGAATTAATTGTGAAATTTGTGTTACTTTTAATTTCTCGCTCTGTCTTTATATTAATAAATAATAGCATGAATACTGAGTCCCCCAAGATATAAACAACTATTTGTTGGTTCTAAATTGTCTGATCCATCAGAATTATACACCTTCTAGGTTATCACTTCCTTTAATCGATGTCTGCATGTTTTTCTAACAGTTGCAACTGATGTCAAACTCTGCATCTACACTGATGGAAGTATTGCAATTTATTAAAATGTTAATATGCATAAACGCCTGTTTTTGTAAAGAAGAATTGTTTATTTTATTGTCAGTTTTATATTTGTTTTCCAAGTTATATCCTTCAAAGTAAAGTAGCATTGTAATTGATTGTAATATTTATTAGGCAGACATTCTGCAGTGTGAGTTCAGACTCATAGATCAGATATCAACAAGGTAATTGATAAACAAGCAGAATCAATAATGACATTGGTATCAATAAAATCGAATCAATTCCCATCCATAGAGTCCCCAAACAAATCTGTAGCAGTTAAAACTAGTTTTTTCCCTTCTTAACTTCTGTTTATCAAATTTGGCTTCAAAATATGCTTGAAAATTCAAATTTCTCTGCGCTTCATAATCAATTAGCATCTTGATTGGTTGTATTGATCTGTGAGCTTATTTCAGAACAGGCAGGATGATATATTTTATTTTCATACAAGCCCTTGATCAATAAATCATGAATTCAGTCTTAAAACACTCAGCTGTGGAAACATTCTGACTATATGGAATTAAAAAACTTGTATATAAACGTCTGTTTATGGCACATTTACCTTTTCCGTGGTAACCGGGGTCAAACTCCCTCTCGGCCGTGTGGAGCAGCGACGTGTTGCTGAACGGGTCCTCGAGGAGCGTCGGGGCCTGGAACATGTCCATGATCACATCTGGATCACACAGAACCACATCCATTAAAAACATGGAACAAAAGAGAGGAGCAGAACTGGAGCAGTGAAGTAAAGAACATAAAGCATCCTCCTCTCTTTAATTACCTGGTGAGGACAGAAAGAAACCTGCATTATAAATAAAACACTAGAGGTGCAACGGATCATAAAACTCACGGTTCAGATCCATATTGTCAGATACAGATCCCTTTGTTGTTTGATTATAACAGCTGCTCTACAAGGATCCAGCTTTCTGAAGTCAGTAAACCATCAAAAATACTAAATGTTATACTTTTACTGTGTTATAGTAATTTATAGTGTTTTTCTTCATAAAACACACAATTCAAATGATAAGTAATAAAATATCGTATTTTTATTGATTAAAAAAATCTTTTCATTATTAGTTGTAATGATGTATTATAATCTTAGAGCTAGTGTTAGGAAGTTAAACATCATAATTCATCTCTAATATCTATTTATATTAATGTGAAAACATCTCCTTCAAACTACTGGATTTATTCTAGTTTATCACCAACACTACGTTTTACTGATTACAGTGAACACATCATGATAACGTTATAATTTACCTTCAGCCAATATTCATTTTCACTGAAGAGAGCCTGAACGCATCATAATGTAACTGAACTGAACCTCCGTTCATTAGCCGTTAGAGGTGCTGTTAACGTTACTAGCTCTCCTCCTGGTAGCCGTTAGAGGTGCTCATATTTTACTGAATAAATGGAGGATAACGATCGTCAGTAAAACTTTATTAACACTGTGATGGTTAACGTTAAACTGTGGAATTAATCCCTGAGGGGATCAGTAGAAACACGGTCGTGGTTCTCACCCAGTGCTTCCCGTGTGTTGACGGTGGGAGACGGCAGCACTCTGGACGGTGTCGCCTGAACGTAGCCCAGTGAGGTGTTGGGAGTGATGTGAGACAGGTTGGCTGTGCCGCCCTGAGACACTGAGACACAAAAGACAAGGTTTGAAAACGTCCAGACGGCTAAACGAAGGAGGACTTTCTCCTGAACAACGCTGGTACTCACTGTTGAGTTTCTCCTCCGGCTCCGCTGGATGGAAGACCTCCCTGAAAGGAGAGACACAGTTTTTTTTAATTGTTTTATAATTCACCAACTACACAGGTTGGATTACTTTAATCCTGAAGAATAAGGCAGAAATGCTTAGAGGATTTACACTGTAACACGAATATATATCGACTAATCGATAGATTTCTGAGTTTCTTCACAAAGAATCCAACAAAAGCATCACTTTAAATCTTGGAAATAAGTAAGTTAGCACAGAAGAAACTCCCAATTGTTTACGGAAATATGCAGAATGTTTTTGTAGGAAGCATGGACTATATATCAGAAGTGGAGTTAACAGGATGTGACCATATATGGACTGAGGAGGAGTGACGTAGAGACGCCGTATACGTCTCTGGTGTGGACCTGTCAATCAGTGTGTAGCCCCGCCCTAAAGCATCCCCTGCTTTATGGTCTGTTTGACTCTAAATGGAGCATCATTTACTAAATGAACATCATGCTGTATTGAAGAAGACTTGAAACTAGAGATTGAGACCATAAACTCATGTTTACAATGTTTACTGAGGGAATAAATCAAGAGAGAAGTAGAGTCATTTTCTCATAGACTTCTATACAACCAGAGGAGTCGCCCCCTGGTGGACAGGAGAGAGAATGCAGGTTTAACGAATGAAGCATGTTCTAGAATAACACAAAATAATCCACATTTGGTTCTGCTTCTTCAGATTTTGTAACATGCATAACATCATTGAGCAGAAGTAGAAGTTACTCACTGGTGTGTGGTGTTGAGATCCTGAAGGTGACGGTTCTTGGAGCCGCTCTGCAGAACCCGATCGTCCCGGCAGAGAACGCTGGTGTTCCTGTGGAGCTCGAAGCCGCCGGTCTGCTGAAGTGACCGGGACTCAAACATCCAGGTCTGGACGGCAGACGCCTGTTCTGTGGACGCTGACGTCGATGCATACGTCGGTAAATGAACGCTCCTGTCAGCCAGGTGAGGGGCATGATGGGATACCTCCGAGCTCAGAGCGTTAGCAGCTCTGGAGTCGAGCTGCTGTCGAGGCCGTTCGGCGACGGCGGCAGAGGCCTCTTGGACGAAGGTCGACTCGTTGTGAAATCTCAAGCCAAGAGAGCGCCGGTTGCTCAGACGGTTCGAGGGTCGAGGACGCCCAAAGGGCTGCTGGGTAGGATCAGGGTCCAGACTGGTGGCTGCTTCTACCGGAGACGGCTGCAGAAAAGGAAAAGAAGGTTGGTGTTTAACATACATTTCATCTGGTTTTTATTAAGTTGCCTCATGCTCCCTTTTTAAATGTTGTATTTCAAATGTATAAATAGACCTGCAGACAGGATCTAAAGCTGCGTTCATGACATATGAGATTGATCGTAAAGATGGAACAGATTCCAATGTTTACGTCTTGAAAGCTTTCACGTCATCTGGTAGCTCAAGAAGGTTCTAGGATAACCAAGTAGGAAATACTGTGCAGACAGAAATACATCACATCGTCTCTGGCTGACGTGAAGTGTCCATGTTTGCTTGGTTTTAAGACACTTATGTATTATTAAAGAAATAGTTTTGGATGTTGTGTGTGGGGTTTTTATGAGGTTTCTCCAAGGCACCAGACTCCATTCACAAAAACAGTAATTTAACATCGCATAACACAGGAGCTGCTGGTCTACTGCTGCCTCCATATGTTAGTTTGTTTGTGTTGTTGTGGGACTTTGATGAATCTGAATTAAATAATTAACCCTTTAAGACACAGAAGGGACATAATAACACAAACAAACCAACACATGGAGGCAGCAGTAGACCGGCAGCTCCTGTGTTATGGAGTTAAATCACTGTTTTTGTGAATGGAGTCTGGTGTCTTTAAAGAGAGAATAGATAACATCTCGCTTTGGATAAAAGCGTCTGCTAAATGACTGTAATGTAATGTAATGTAATGTGTAATGTAATAACAGCTTCAGTTCCCCTTCATAAAGGTAAAGAGGTGAAAATATTCTAAATATAGCGTTCACTTAAACTGATATTGATTCTTTTAGGAGTCTAAAATACGTCAGTACATTGCTTTGCTCCATCGACTGTAGTAAAACACTGACTATGGAGAAGAACCTCATACAACACTTCAAAACATCACAATTCTCTTTTAGTCAGACATATATTCTAGCTTTTAGAAAAAAAATCAGAGTCAGAAGTCAGAATATCATAATTACAACAACTCTGATATGACATGAACGCAGCACGAGTGCAGGATGCAATGTGGAAAAAAGAAAACAAGCTGAGAAGTGGATCCGCTACATTCAACCAAAGTTAAAGTCTGATCAGGAAACTTTTATCTTCAAAATCTTCAGAATAAGAACCAAACGTTCGCCGTCTCACCGTCTGTGATGCGGTCTGGCTGGTTAGACCTCCACACACCTCCAGGTCCTGGTTTACTTTCTCCAGACTACTCTTAATGCTCATGATGCCCTCGTCCGCCTCCAGCAGCATCTTCTCCACTTCAAACCAAACAGATGTTACAGCAAAGTTAATAAGTGATCATGTGAGTCTTAACAATGAAATCTGACTTCAAAATGTTTTTGTTTTTTTCAGTATTCAGGATTTATTTACCACAAAAGTTACATCAAAGCAGGTTCATTTCTTTCCCTCTGTATTTTAACATATAACCCCTCAGCTTACTCATCTCTCTGCTCTCCATCGCCTGCTTCTCCCGCAGCTTTCTGAAGTATTTTTCTGCTCTGACTTCCTCAAAGCAAAGTTCAGATCCTTCACAAGCGAGTTCCTCCGTCATGTACTCCGACACGGTGAGAACGAAAATACACATTACATTACAGGAGGCCTGACTGGATGTTACATATCATTCACACACTGGAAGGCGCCACCATCAGAGGTCTCAGAGCGAGACACTCTGAAGAGGAGAAAATACACGAGATAATGTCAGTTTTATAATTTAGGTGGACATATTTTTTTACAACTTTACAGTTCACACAGTACACATACAATAAACTTCCTTTGCTCAACAAAAAAACACTCTGAAACCCAAAACCCATCAACATGGAAAAATACATTTCTTTGAAACAAACGGCAAAACTAACCAGCTTATTGAAGCCATAATCTTTAAACAACTGTCATTATCGTCAGATTTTCATCTTTACGACGATGCTCGAACACTTTGTGTTGAAGAAATGTTTCGTCAGAAAAAGCAACCGAAACATAACCTACAATTGTGATATATGATGAAAAACATTTTATTCAACATGTCTCATTAAAAATTTCACCCCAAAATAAACCGTTCACTTTAACCAGATTCTGTAAAAAAACATTAAATCCTGATCTACTCAGCGCAACTAGGAAGCCATGATCGATTCATCTAACAGTCATCGAACAAAAAATCTAAAAACTGTCCTGAACTGCAGACTGCTGAACAGAGCAGAGGCTGTAAAAATGTGAATAGTTCAATATTTATAGTCTTTGGAGACTTCATTTTTTTCCTCAACAATGGTAACACTTGTGGACACTTGGAACAATGAACAAAAAAACTAACTGCCAGAAGGGTAGAAACAGGTTCACTGTTTAACCATGGAGGATTAGAAATAATGATGATGAATTAAATCAGAACCACTACAATGCTGATAGTAAGACAGCAGACAGACAGACAGGTTTAATTCTCTCTCTCTAGATGAACTAATATTTATAAATATCATCTCTCTCTTTGTACCTTTTTCTACCTTTCTGGCAGCGAAAATAATGACTAAAACACTGTCGACATGTGCTTTTGTATAATCTACTGAAGACTGCTGGCAAGCATGTTCACCTTTCAACGGTTACACCCTCACAAACTAAAAAATCTGTGTGTGTTTACTGTGAGAGCAGATCACTGAGCATGGTGTCAACCTCGTCTTCACCACCAACTAACCTCACAAGACAACTACCAAATACAGAAGCGTGAAACCCAAACATTAAAGGTGACTTACATTATGGTGGTTTTATGTGTTGGTGGTTTAGGAGGACAATCCACAGAGTCCTGGAACAGAGGATACAGACTATCAGTGGATCTGAGCAGCAGACATTGGTATTATTAATGAATTGTTACTGAAATGTAAAGACACTCACCTTGTTTGGAGCGACAGGTTCTCTGTGAGAAGACATCTGATTGGTTAAGAGGGAGTTCTGCAACGGGTTTCTACTCTCTGCTTTACAGAAACAACCAAACCGTTAACAGCTGATATGACACACATACATATGTATATGAACAGACAAAGAAGGAGGTGGATAGCCTCTTACGTGATACTGGTGTCTGACTTCTGGTTCTTGTCTGAAACTGTCTGCGGATCAGATTTAGATTTTGTTTTGCATGTTAGTGACTGTATAATAAACACTGAATGAACTATGTAACTCCTGGTAAAGACAACAGGCGACATACGACAGTAAAGGCTGCTATTCATGTATTAAACATTTGTTTTTGTGGCTGCACACATTAAGAACAATCATCCGATATACAGTCAGAAGTAAGCTAGATGAAGCTAGATTCGTATCTTCAGGTTGTGGACATGCGAGTATTCATGATGGAAAGAAAAGGAAAAACAACTACATCTCTTTTGTAGATTTCCTTTGAGAGAGTGCACAAACAAAAGCCACTAACAGCCCACAAAAGGGGGCAGACTGCTTTTTGTTTTTGGCATGAAAATGGACAAAAAGACACAGCGAAATAAAACAAAACCCTCATTGTCCTTTTATTCTGAGTGTGCTCTTGGTCTCAGGAGAAGTAGGAGAAGAGAAGAGGTGTAATGTCTGTATGAGTTTGGTATGTTTGTATATGTTTATATTAATGCAAAACTTCTTAAATGAAGTTATAAAATCAAACACAGCCTGATGTCTGTGCTCTCATGACACGTTATAGTCCTGGGTCATTAATGGAATCATCTCTCCAGAAGACCAAAGAACCTCCAAATAGAGAGAAGAAACAGTGAGCTGAATCTACAGCATCGACTCCTCCGTAGTTACCTGTGTTCACTGAGGACGGCGTCGGCCGGCTGGGCCTGGTTCTCCATGGCTTTCTGGTAAATGGCCTCGGCCTGTTCAATCATCCCCTTCTGCTCAAACTGCTGAGCCCAGGCCACGTAGAGGGCAGCCGTCTTTGTGCCGACGCCTTTACTGTACACGTGAGTGTACAGAGCGATGGGGTCGGAGTAATAACTGGCCTGTAACACAGAGAGAGAGCGACGGAGGCTTCAGTCTGGAGATCAGATCTACTCTAGTTGTGTGACTGTTGTGGTATATTTCGGTGAGACTTACACATTTGATGCAGTAGTTCACGTATCTGATGTCGTTGGCGTATTGCTCGACATTTAAAAACCTCTGAACCAGACTGTCGAACACCAGCGACATCCCGCTGCCTCCGTCTGCAGGTAACCTCTGCTCCAGGTAGTCCACGAACCTGGGGAAAATATAAACGGGGGAGTGTGAATTCAGTACTCTATCAGCTGTCACACACATAGGTATGTTTTTAAGTAATGAAAATAAATAGAAAGATCATATTGGGATGCGAGGAACACTTAGAATAATTGGAACTGTAAAAATAAATCATAATCTAAAAGTTTGCCTAAACTTCAAACCTTATTAATAAAAGGATAATAAGGAAACAGCACCATTACCTCTACAGACTACAACATTATGCAGATGAGACTGTAACGATCTCTGAAACTAAATTGACGAGCTGCGCATCTTGTGAACATCTTGAATATGTGAATACAGAAGGTAAACAAACAGGGGGATAGACTGTGATGCTGTTATACTTGTAGTCCCGTTATGCCACAGAACCTCAGACTGAACAAGCAGAGCAGGTGAAACAAACAGGACCACCTAATACGAACGGACAAAGTATTTTTAAATGTTTGACTGCTTATGGACTCAACAAACCCACAAGAAATCTACTCGAGCTGTGAACAGGGTCAGTGTAGAAATACTCTGTTACAGGTAAAAGTCATGTATTTAAAAATGTAAATTTACATTACATTATATTACATTACATTACAGTCATTTAGCAGACGCTTTTATCCAAAGCGACTTACAGGAAGTGTATTCAACATAGGTATTCAAGAGAACTACTAGTCACCAGAAGTCATAAGTGCATCTCCTTTCTTAAACAAGCATCTTAAAGCATAAACCAGAGCAAAAGTACAGAAACAAACTAATACGAATACAATAAGTGCAACAAACTAATACAAGTGCTAAGTGGAAGGCTAAATGTTAAAATATACCTAAAGCAACAAAAGTAAAAAGAATAATGTATGTTTATATTGTTGTATTATGGTTATTGATGTATTATTGCATCATATTGTGTACATTATCACACTACAGAGATTGACAGATAGATGAACCACTACAGAGAGCTGTCACTACATCAGAGTATGTGCCAATGTAAGGTGATTAAAAGGTAAATAAAAAGCATAAACAGTACAAGAATAATGATTACTATGGATTATATAAAAGACAAATTGAAGATAAACAAATGAATAGAAATGAACTGTTCATATTGTGGTGAAGCTGGGGGCTAACTTCTGAATAAATATGTTATATATAATGACTTTATATACCTCTAGATCAATAATAAATATGTTATATATAATGACTTTATATACCTCTAGATCAATAATAAATGTTATATATAATGACTTTATATACCTCTAGGAGATCAATAATAAATATGTTATATATAATGACTTTATATACCTCTAGATCAATAATAAATATGATAATATAATGACTTTATATACCTCTAGATCAATAATAAATATGTTATATATAATGACTTTATATACCTCTAGATCAATAATAAATATGTTATATATATATATACTTTAAATAATAAATATGTTATATATAATGACTTTATATACCTCTAGATCAATAATAAATATGTTATATATAATGACTTTATATAATAAATATGTTATATATAATGACTTTATATAATAAATCTTTATTATGGACTCAGATGGTCCACTCACATCCAACATAACAAATATGACACATTAAAATACATATCAAAAATACTTTAAAATAGGTGCAAGCTATCATGCCAATGCTTTCGAAGCCTGGATGAAATAGCCCATCATAGGGTTGGTTAAGGCTATAATGATGCTATTTTCTGATAAATCCAATTATATACATGAAATTGAACATTAATCGTAACAGTGCCTGACATGTAGGTACATTAGAGGACACAAATAGCTGGCTAGCACTGTGCCACCTAGGAACACGCAACAACCTCATGGCGTCATTATATGCCACTTTAAGTTCTGCATACTTCTACTCTGTAAGAAGACCAGAGATGAGCTGTATATATGACATAAATAAACAAAGCACACTTAACATCTATGGAACACATGGAAAATTTCCTCAACATCACGTTGGCCTGTGCATATATTTTACACCATTGATGAAATGTCACCGTCATCCATGAGATCATCTAGAAGACATGTTAGATATTTTAATTCCCTGCATATTTATAAGAGGCCATCTTATAGGTGGAAAGCAGGAAAAGAGGATTTTTTGTCCTCTCTAGATCTCACCACAACAACCTTACTCTTTTTGGAATTATAATGTGCATATCCTCAACAGCTCTTGTAACCCAGCAGAATATGGACAAAGTAAAACCAGGTCATCAGCATACATGAGATGATTCACAACTTGATCACCCACAATACATCCTGTTGTACATTCATTTAGCTGTCTTGAAAGGTCATCAATATATACATTAAAAAGAATAGGGGATACTATTCCTCCTTGACGGACCCCATTCGCCACATGAAAAGGATCAGAAACAGTATTATCCCATTTGACCTGGAATGACTTTATACCAATACATTAGAATTCTGACAATATATTTAGGAACATCTCTCATATAATAAATATGTTATATATAATGACTTTATATAATAAATATGTTATATATAATGCCTTTATATAATAAATATGTTATATATAATGACTTTATATAATAAATATGTTATATATAATGACTTTATATAATAAATATGTTATATATAATGACTTTATATAATAAATATGTTATATATAATGACTTTATATAATAAATATGTTATATATAATGACTTTATATAATAAATATGTTATATATAATGACTTTATATAATAAATATGTTATATATAATGACTTTTTATATAATAATATATGACTTTATATAATAAATATATATATAATGCCTTTATATAATAAATATGTTATATATAATGACTTTATATAATAAATATGATAATATAATGACTTTATATACCTCTAGATCAATAATAAATATGATAATATAACAATAAATGTGAAACTTGAATGCAACTTAAGAAGTGGAGTTAAAAAACTACAACCTTTGCCTCTGAACTACAGAGGAGCAGCAGTGTAAAGTTAAAGCATCTTAAAGTGACCAGCTGTCTCCTCCACAAGTCACATGACTGGAAACTACAGATGCTAGCTGGCTAATGCTAGCTGGCTAATGCTAACACAACTCACTTGTCCCAGAGGTCCAGCGGGTCGTCTCCTGTGTACGAGCTCAGCCTGCCTTCAAAGCACCTGAACACACAGCAGGAGGTGAGAAGAGTTGTGTTGTTTACAAAGTGATCAAAACACAGCTAATGCTAGCAGCTAGCATGGAGCTAACACACGTTTACGTCCAGGTAGCAAGCTAGCGCTGACTTACTGTAAATAGTTTGCGATATCCATCTCCTGCTGGGTTAAACAACGCCCTCTGTGCGGTTGTATCCGATCAATTTATCGGATCGATTGATTGATTGGCTGAAGGACTCAGTTTCTCATCGCTAGCCGTGTGTCTCTGCTCGCTGCTGCGGTGGAGCTGCAGATACATTTCAAATTTCGCGCTCAGCCAATAGCAACGCGAGGATTCCACGGTGACGTGTATAACCACGCCCCCAGCGTGTGACGCGTTTCCGGTGATAGAAAAATACGCAAAGAAAATAAAGAGACATTTTAAAATATTGTTTTATTTTTTTTATATTTAGACACAAATAAAATAAAGACTTAATGATGTTTTACTAATTATTTATTCTTAAAGCAATATTTTCTTACAGTCTCTTGGTCGTTTCCGGTTTCCCCTGACGCGTCATTGGGTCAGCTGACCAAAACACGGAAGTGCTTGTTGACAGCGTGGAGCTGAGGAGCTGATCTCCTCTAAACGGCTTCGTTTGAGGCTCTATGAGCCGGTGTCCGGTTGTTTTCACGTCTGTCACCCGTGAGTACCGTGACACGTCATTAACGGCCCTTTGTGTCGGTTTTTAATGTGATTTATTGGTTATGTGGTCATTTGTTTACGTTATACATTCACTTTAACTATCATATTTAATGTTAAATATCCCAAAAAAATATGTTTCCTCTCATATTAACTGTGGTGGAAGAAGTACTTTGATCTCTTACTTCATTAAAAGTACTTAAAGGTTACAACAGTGTATAAATACTCTGTTAAAGTTAAAGTCCTGCATTCAAAATCTGACTTAAAAGCAGAATGGCACATTTCAGAATAATATAAATGATATTACTGGATTATAATTATTGATGTATTAATGTGTTCATCACTTTATTGTTGCAGCTGGTACAGATGGAGCTCATGTCATTAATATTTCCATTTATATTACTTTATATCCTGCTGGGTAGCTTAATCTATAATAATACATCATCATATGTTCATTGATTGATTTTTTTAATCAATAATATGATCAGTTCAGTTTGAGTTTATTCACCAAAAAGGGAAATTAAAGTCAATCATAAAACTGAAGCTATAAGCTTGAGAACAGACACTAAACAGATTTTAAATATATGTTTACTCACACATTTAATTATACATCAACTTTTACAACCAACAAAATACCAACAACCCTAAAAACAAATCAACTAAATAAACATTAGTTACTTAGTTAAGATACAATTAAAAGAGACACATATAGCAGGTGGAAATAAAAGTACAAATTAAATAGATTTCAGAGTAAAATGACTAGTTTAGACATCCCCAGCCGTATAGGGTATTCAAGTTCAGACATATTTAGTAGCAGCTGCTGCATTAAACTCTTTCTGAATCTGCAAAGTATGTAAACGTGAAACTGACTCCACAGTCCGGAGCCCCGTCGGGCTGCAGAGAGCTGCTGCTGATGGAGAAGGTGTTTCGCTGTCCGGCCCGTCACGGCTACGCTGTGGAGGCGTCTCCGTTCATCCCCAACAGAGTGGCCTGTGCTGCCTCCCAGTACTACGGCATCGCTGGTTAGTCTGGTTCAGAGACTTTAGGACAGCTGCTTCCAGCACATTCTTTTTTTTTTTATTGTCTTCTGTATCTGAGAGTTGTGTTTGCTTTGTGTGTATTTGTAGGTTGTGGCTCCTTGCTGGTCCTGGATGAGACGGAGACGGGGGTCGCTGTAGTCAGAAGGTAGAGTTACTTTCTTTCTTTAATTTCCTTCAGCTCTCTCTCAGAGTTTTAAGATAAGATAAGATAATCCTTTATTAGTCCCAGAGCGGGGACATTTGCAGGATTACAGCAGCAGAGAGGATAGTGCAAACAAGAGAAATAAGTAAAAAAACACCAAAATCAAAACAAGTCTTACAATAAGTAATAACACAGTAAGAATAATAAATAAGTAAAAAAACTATAAAAAATGTTTTAGGATGTGTGGTCTACTGGGATTTTAATGTCATTTGTAGTTTAAATTGTTGTATTTTAGTTTCAACACCAATGATCTTATAAAGCAAAGTGTTAGATAATAATACTTATAGAAATATATATATATCGTTTTTATTGCATTGGTATCGGCTGATACGCAGTGTTGAGAAGAAAAAAATGGTATTGGAACATCTCTCCTCTTGTAGAGGGGCGTTTACTGACCTATTTTATAGCCGAGAACTAAACGTTCAAATCTCTTCAGCTTGTGTTTAATAATCCAGAATGATGAATGAATGAATGAATGAACGATGCTTTTAAGAATCTTTTTTTAGTGTGACCTGCAAGGATTTAAATTATTTTTTTATTTTGGCTTCTGTCACCTTGTTTTATTTTTCTGCTGTGTAGTGAAGAATTTATTTCAGACACTAAACTGATCATCTGCAAAAAACTCTGATTTATTCATAAATGCAGTCACTGTATCTGTGAGTCATTAGATGACACAGTGTGTGTGTGTGTGTGTGTGTGTGTGTGTGTGTGTGTGTGTGTGTGTGTGTGTGTGTGTGTGTGTGTGTGTGTGTGTGTGTGTCAGATGGGAGTGGGGCGACGGTCTGTTCGACGTGGCGTGGAGCGAAGCCAACGAGCACGTGATGGTCGCCGGGGCGGAGACGGCAGCCTGCAGCTGTGGGACACGACCAATCAGGACGCTCCGCTGAGAGTGGCCAAAGAACACACACAAGAGGTGAGACGACTCCTTCACTGACGGGGAAGACTGAGGGCAAGAATGCTGTGTTTGTGACTCTGTGTGTGTGTGTGTGTGTGTGTGTGTGTGTGTGTGTGTGTGTGTGTGTGTGTGTGTGTGTGTGTGTGTGTGTGTGTGTGTGTGTGTGTGTGTGTGTGTGTGAAGGTGTATTCTGTAGACTGGAGTCAGACCAGAGGAGAGAACCTCATCGTCTCTGGATCGTGGGATCAAACCGCCAAAGTTGTGAGTTTTCTGTATTTCTTTGTACTTTTTCTTCTTTCGTGTTTTCCCTCCTCTTCTTTGACGGTTTTGTGGGTTTTTGTGTGTTGTTTGTCCTTTCAGTGGGACCCGGCTCTCAACCGATCGCTGATCACGCTCAGGGGTCACGAAGGGGTCATCTACAGCACCATCTGGTCGCCTCACATCCCAGGATGCTTTGCTTCAGCCTCAGGTGAGACCGCACCCAACATGAGCGTTCTGTCTTTTAGTGAGTGATGGAAAGAAAGGAAAATGACTCTACTTCTCTCTTGATTTATTCCCTCAGTAAACATTGTAAACATGAGTTTATGGTCTCAATCTCTAGTTTCAAGTCTTCTTCAATACAGCATGATGTTCATTTAGTAAATGATGCTCCATTTAGAGTCAAACAGACCATAAAGCAGGGGATGCTTTAGGGCGGGGCTACACACTGATTGACAGGTCGACACCAGAGACGGTAACTCAGAGCTGGTGCTTGACTCCTGAACTTGACACAAACTTAAGAAGAGATAAATGAAGCGCTCCTTGTGTGTCTCACCACACAAGACTGGAAAAATGTCCTCAAGTCGGTCTGAAAGTGAAATAAGATGGAACTTTATTAATCCGGAAGAAAATCCTTATACCAGTTCGACAACAGAAGAATAGCAAAAAGCAAAAGAATAAAAATATAAACATATATGAACAATAGAATAACAATTACTAAGTGTAAAATAAATAATATTGACACTAGTGCAAAATAGAACACAATGGATAGTAATGTAAATAAAAAATGTACAAAAATTCAACAAAAAAAGAGTAAAGTAAAGTAAAATTCAAGAGTTAAAATATAAAGTGTATAAGATGTGACTAATAGGAACTAAAATAGAAAAGTAATAGTTTTAGTGACAGTGCAAATTTAAAACCTTTTAATAAAGACTAAAAGAAATAGAGAAATAAAGAAGTCCTATGCAGAAGGCCTGCTTTCATCAGATGTGTAGTATTTATACATTTAATGGTAAAATACAGTAAATTGAACTCTCATCAATGCATTATTAATGTTTCTTTTGATACAGTGAGCATTGCACTAAAACATGAAGTCTGATGAGAACAATCAGTCTGTACCAGTTTAGATTTAATCCCAGTGTCTGAGAGGGAACAGTTGTGTGATCTGGTCACCAGGTGGCGCTGTAGCTGTAATATTGTGGCTCTGCTCTGCTTATGTCGGATTTCAAACTCCTCATTTTGCTTCAGGAGCTTCAGAGCTTTTTCATTTTTATGTAAAGAAAGCAGGTTTCAGGCATAGCTGGTCAGCCGCTTCATTCAGAGGATGACATGGATGAAAAGGGCTTTAGGAATTATGTTTTTTACTTTTATTATTAGTTTATATCTGTATACAAGGAGAAATTTGTAGGTTTGGTAGCGTTCATGCACTTTAAAAAAGAACAGGAAATATCCCATAATGCTAATCTAACTGGTGTAATTTGGCTATTTAGTCTGATTATTGGGTTGATGTTTTGTATTATGAGGTATATTGAGTTATTATTTGTCATTTAACAACTTCAGAGTTTACATACTTTCCTGAACAACAAATCAAATCAAGTGTCCGACCAGATTTTTTCACAATATAACATATCATATGACACATTACTGCGTGTAAATATTCATACTTGTAGCAGTCAGTTATTCTTTGATGTTTGCTGTCGTCTCCTGGCTTCACAATCCAGATTTATCTGAACGTTGATTGGAGGGTTATTCAGATCACCTGTTGGCTCCTTATTAAGAATTGAGAGCAGCTTAATGCACAAACAAAATCTTTCCAGAACTCTTTAGGACCTTCTCAGATTCTTTTATGTCTTAACTTTTTCGGATTGAGGTGATTTTAAACGTAGAAACATCTGTCCACTAGGTTTCATGCATCAGTGCAGACCTCACTGCTAATCCTGCAAGAGTCTGTGCTGCAATAATCCAAACTGTTTGGGTTTGTTTCCATTGAAACCATCTTTTTAGACATTTCTATATTATCAAAGACGCATATTTTCATTATTATAAAGGAGGCACTTGTTAGATTTTTTAAATGTATATATTTGTCACGATCTGGAGAGAAGGAAACATGAGATGGCCCCATAGACTGGATATAAGAAGTGGACGGAGTCATCGTGACGTTTTTTGTCTGTCACCATCTTGTTTTTTTGTCCGTCGCCATCTTGGTTTTTTGCAACCAAAACACATTTTTAGATAAACAAATATTTCAATTAACTTTCATGAAATGAAAACACACGGAAACACTCACTCATCACTCATATTTAAAGTTGTCATTGGTGAATTATCTCAAGGCTTTTATTGTGAAACAGCTTCTGCTACATCTCTGCCTTTGTGCAGCTTCTCCTCTCGCTCTCTCCAGGAAGTGAGTTTTAGAAATGAGCCTAATTCTGAAGACAATGAAGTCAATCAGTTTGGACCCAGAGGGAGCGCTGGGTTTATCTTATCCGTCTGTGTGGGAGCACACGCTAACTTTATCAGAGGGGTGGAGCTCTGCAGCTGATGGATGGAGCGTTTCCTCAGCTCTCTGTTCGTCAGATTGTAGACCGGCTGGAGTCAGTATCAGCTGGTGAAAACGCTCTCAAACTAGTTGGCTAATGAGTTTGGGTTAATTGGTTTCTGAGAGTGAGCGGGAAATCTCTGATGAGATTTAATAACCGTGGAGACGTTAAGCTCCTGTTGCTCCGGGGGTTCAACCACGTGACCTTTCAGGAAAGACTATAAGTTTAAAACCTG
Organism: Anoplopoma fimbria; assembly: GCF_027596085.1. Taxonomy (NCBI): domain Eukaryota; kingdom Metazoa; phylum Chordata; class Actinopteri; order Perciformes; family Anoplopomatidae; genus Anoplopoma; species Anoplopoma fimbria. The sequence goes on along the minus strand of NC_072466.1, from coordinate 1,211,912 downwards.
TTTGAACCCTTAGATCCTTTTATACCCTTATATATATATTTTCTGTTAATACCTGTCACCTCTCTACTGTCCACCTCTGAATAAAGGCAACAAAATACTTATTATATACTTATAAAATACTTAAAAAGAGTAGCAACTTGAAAAAACATGTGAAACTCGAGATTGAATGTTATAGTTATAACATCCACCAAAACACATCTTGTCAAATTTAAACTGTTGTCACCATCTTGGTTTTGTTTATCTTGGTTTCTGGCTGTCGCCATCTTGGTTTTTTGGCTACCGCCATCTTGGTTCCTACATCTTAGTTTCAAGGCTGTCAAATTCTTGTTTTTTTTACTGTCACCATCTTCGTTTCATTGCTTTGACCATCTTTGTTTTTATTCCGTAGCCATCTTGGTTTTTTGTCTTTCACCATCTTGGTTTCATGGCTTTCACATTCTTGTTTTTTTTTTACCACCAAAACACATTTTTAGGAGACCAAAATGTTTCAATTAACTTTCATGAAGTGAAAACACTGTGAAAGGGTAAAAGTTCCATGTCGAAAACACTCACTCATCGCTCAGATTTAAAGTCATCATTGGTAATTTATATCAAGGCTTTTATTGTGAAACAGCTTCTGCTACGTCTTCGTCTTTGTCGTTAAAAAGAAGACACATGTTTCAAATGAAAACCTAACCAACCCCAATGTGGATAAAGTAAAATGTTAACAAATCTTAACACAATAAATCGTCAGAAATATACTGAACATTGGATATAATACAGTCAGTCCGAAAAAACTTCACCACAATAAAAAAAACAAAAAACTGCTGCATCAGGACACTAAAGATGTAAATAAAGATTTGTTCTGAATTAAATTGCTGAATCCAGAGGTCAAGTGTTATTTGTTGGGTTTCAGACCAGTGACACGGAGCTCGTTAGATCAGATAAATCCTCCAGTGGAGCTCTGGAGCTGCAGCTAAATGATTTACCTCCACGATAAAACCATTACTGTCCATGTTCCAGCTGTTCCAGCTGCTCACCTCCATGTTCACCTCTGATCTGATGCATCAACCAGCCGACAGCTCAGACAGACGCTTCTGCACCAAAAAAACCCTGTCATGTTCAACTCCGAAGTTCAGACGATTTTTATCAGGTATATAAAATACAATTAGGGATTTATAGTCCTATAATGTTGAGTATCTGGTGATCCTAAAAGTGTGATTCAAAAACTTTTATTTATCACATGTAAAGACCTGAAAACTGAAAAAGAGATAGAACTTCATGCAACCAGTGAACAGGAAGTGACCATATATGGAGTGAGGAGGAGTGACGTAGAGACGCCGTATACGTCTCTGGTGTGGACCTGTCAATCAGTGTGTAGCCCCGCCCTAAAGCATCCCCTGCTTTATGGTCTGTTTGACTCTAAATGGAGCATCATTTACTAAATGAACATCATGCTGTATTGAAGAAGACTTGAAACTAGAGATTGAGACCATAAACTCATGTTTACAATGTTTACTGAGGGAATAAATCAAGAGAGAAGTAGAGTCATTTTCTCATAGACTTCTATACAACCAGAGGAGTCGCCCCCTGGTGGACAGGAGAGAGAATGCAGCTTTAAGATACTTCACTTTTCAATACCAGAGGTTACCACCTGATTAAAACGTTTAAAACTAACTAAACTAAAATATTTGCTGTGGATCCATCAGTCAAAGGTTCAGAGGAGTTCTAGTGAGTGAAAACAAACAACAACTCTTAAGTAATAATTCCACCTCAGGAAACAAACTGAATTATTTTGGTCTGGTGAGTCGGAGCGGTTTGTTGTCGGGTAATTTCCTGCAGCAGAAACACAACAGAAGAACAAATTACTTTCTTCTCTCTGAGTTTGTTCAACCTGCTTCAATTAAGTTGAATCCAGTTCAGTCGTTTATCTTTTTGTTGTTTCTTTTCTTTCAGCTATTTTCATCTCTTTTTACTTTTCTTTCCAAAAAATTCAGTCAGACTTTCAGTTTAGTTTAGAAACTTTGACGTGATTATGTTCAATCAGTTTAATCGCTCTCAAAATAATCAAACCTGTGTTTTTAACAAGAGATTTGTGAAATGATTCAGTTCGATGATTCCACCAAAATTTGATTTTACAACAATAATATTATTGTCCAGCTTCATGTGTGACTGAGCCTCCACTGTGTGTTCAGTGTGTTATCCCAGATAGTGAAGTACCTGTCTGCCAGATCACACACACACACACACACACACACACACACACACACACACACACACACACACACACACACACACACACACACACACACACACACACACACACACACAGTTAATTATATGTGTGTTTGATAGCAGGTAGTGTCTGGTTAAATAAATGATAGCAGGAGTCCAGACAAAGGTTCACCGCCACACACACACACACACACACACACACACACACACACACACACACACACACACACACACACACACACAGTCACTTTTTGGTCGTGAGCTCCGTGGAGTGTGTGTGTGTGTGTGTGTGTGTGTGTGTGTAACAAAGTGTTCTGGGTGGAAACAGACAAAGATTAATTGAATTGAATCAATCAAAAGCAGAACTGACTCACCTAAACTCAGAAAAAGAAAAAGAGATGACGACTTATCAACAAAACTCTACATGAGTAAAGTTTCCTTCATCTCTTTATCCTCTTTAACATGTCTCTCTTAGAGGAGCTAGAGAAAACTATAAATAGTAAAAGTCACTAGGATTCATCTTCCGGAGCGTAGACTGTATATAAGAAGTGGACGTAGTCATCGTAACGTCTCTCATTGGTTTTGTGGTTGATTTGAAGCCTCACGTTTGCCAATTTTGCGGTTGCCATCTTGTTTTTCTGCAACCAGTGAACAGGAAGTGACCATATATGGACTGAGGAGGAGTGACGTAGAGACGCCGTATGCGTCTCTGGTGTCGACCTGTCAATCAGTGTGTAGCCCCGCCCTAAAGCATCCCCTGCTTTATGGTCTGTTTGACTCTAAATGGAGCATCATTTACTAAATGAACATCATGCTGTATTGAAGAAGACTTGAAACTAGAGATTGAGACCATAAACTCATGTTTACAATGTTTACTGAGGGAATAAATCAAGAGAGAAGTAGAGTCATTTCCTCATAGATGTTTGATGTTTGTTCTAGATAGACTGATTGCTGGTCTTTTTAGAGGCTGATCATAGGGAACAATCAGATGATTTATTTTGAATTAAAACAGTTCACAATACGCCATGTCTGCCTTCTTGACATTCCTCCTGATGAACTGACGCAGCTGTACAGGTTTTAGCGTCTCAACTTCTATATAAACGGTTAAATCAGAACGTTTCTCTCATTGTTTTGAAAATCGTTTAACAGCTTCTGTGTCGACTCAGGTCCTGCAATTTCTCTGAAACCAGAATATGGCATCATGAAACAATGAATAAGATGGATATTGGATGTGGAGGGTGGATATCCAGATGTGTGTCTGACAGCTGGATTAGAGGCTGTAATGGTTTGTGTTCTGGAGACTGAAGTGGTGTCGCGTGGTGACCACTGAGAGGTGATCTGGAAAGAGAATTCAACCTTTCTCTGGCCCCTCTTGAAATTGCTCGTTTCCCTGTAATGTCAGCCGTGTCGGAGGAGCAGGGAGGTCTGAGGTTTCACTGAATGAACCCGTGAAAGTGAAGCCGGGCGGAAACCCAGAACAGAAAGGTTACAAATGAATCCAAGTGTTCCCTGAAGCTTGTGATGCAGAAGTCGTGATACAGTTTTTTTGTCTGTCTGACTTGTGGTTGCTGAACTTTGGAGTCATGCAGGACTTTTAATTTTTTTTAACCAGAAATGTTGCATCAAGTAAAGATTTCTCTATCTCGATTTATAGATACAATCATTTATGGAGCAGAAACAAACACTGAGTGAATTCACAAAATGATGACGAAGCTTTTGCAGCTGCTAAACCTGCACAAATAAGAAAAAAAGAAACTGTGATTCTCAAACACCTGCAAAGGATGAAATGCACTCATAACTACAAAGCAATATAAAAAGCACCACATATTCTTTCATGAATCAGACCCTGAGACGGTGAAGATAACGTCTGCTAAGTGAATTCATAATTCTTTGTGAATGGATTTGCATTAATGAGTATGAAGGCTACTACTGGAATGCAGAGTTTAAAATACTTCCTTGTTACAAAAGATGATTATCAGAATCTATTATTACCTCCAGGGAGGTCTACAGCTTATTTACATAATAACATTATTCAATATATTTACAATATATGAAATAAATTGAAAAATAAAACAAAAAGGCAATATAATAATAATAAGAATAATAATTCGAATAATAATATTAACAATGAATATAATAATATTGATAGTAATAATTATATTATATTATATTATATATTTTTTTTTTAAATTTAATTTAATTATTTTTAAATTATTTTTTTCACTGTTGCTGAAAATAGAACACGTTGTTAGTATGAACTCTGGCAGCGATGTGATATTCCTCTGGCTCCTATGGATGGATGGATGGATGATAATGAGTTGTCACACAGCGCTAGCTAGCATTAGCACACGTGGAGAATTGCCTCCTTATCTCCCGGTGGAGGCTTCCCCCTCTGGTGGCGATTTGCAGCTAGCATGATGACGCTGCCGGCTTTGAGGAGAGAGGGAGACGGTGAGACCATAAGCTTATCGGGGTTTCCCATGCTCCTCTCCTCCTCTCCTCATCTCCTCATGTTTCTCCTCCTCTCCTCATCACTCTCTCTCTTTTTGGTCCAGCGCCACACAAACATCCTCCACCTCCAGTTAGTGTTGAGCTTCCATCTGCCCTCCAGATCTCCTCCAGAGTCTTCTGTGGTGCCAGAGTTGCTCTCAGCTCTGCAACAAACCGGAGCTTCTGTAAACAGCTGCTTTATATTTTTGTGCATGCAACCTTGTTGGACAAATAAATGAACACTAAAACGCTGTGAACATTAGGTTTGTTGGTCGTTTAACATTTAAGACTTGTGTTCTTGTGATTCTACAAAACAGACAATATGTTAAAGAATGAAAGTTAGGTTTAGGCAACAAAACCAACAGTTAGGTTTAGACAACAAAACCAACAGTTAGGTTTAGACAACTAAACCAACAGTTAGGTTTAGACAACTAAACCAACAGTTAGGTTTAAACAACTAAACCAACAGTTAGTTAGTTAGGTTTAAACAACTAAACCAACAGTTAGGTTTAGACAACTAAACCAACAGTTAGGTTTAGACAACTAAACCAACAGTTAGGTTTAGACAACTAAACCAACAGTTAGGTTTAAACAACAGTTAGGTTTAAACCAACAGTTAGGTTTAGACAACAACTAAACCAACAGTTAGGTTTAAACAACAGTTAGGTTTAAACCAACAGTTGGGTTTTTAGGTTTAGACAACAAAACCAACAGTTGGGTTTAGGTTTGCAACTAAACCAACAGTTAGGTTTAGACAACAAAACCAACAGTTAGGTTTAGACAACTAAACCAACAGTTAGGTTTAGGAAAACATCATAAAGTTCTTAGGTTCAAGAAAAGATGGTGAAATACTTTGTTAGGTTTAGGAAAAAGTACCAAAGTTACATGACTTTAAATCAACGTTGACTTCCTGTGGTCTTCATACTTCCTGGTTCATGATTACGTGGATTACACACACATTTATTTCGTCAGTTATCTAATAATTTTAGTAGGTATAGCTAAAAGTGCGCTATAAGAACAGTCTGAAACCTTTTTTCTCACATCATCAACCGTTCCTCTTCTTAACTTTCTGTTTTCTGTGTCTGCTGAACTAATTTGCAGCAGACGTTCAGAGCTGCAGTGAGTCGTAATCTCAGAATAAAAGCGTCACGACGTCTTTAGTCTGCGTGTAATTCCTTTTTTATTTCCACTCACCCACTCGCTCTCTGTGATCACATTCCGCCTCCACTCTGAACATTAAGTCAGAGGCGTGTTGAACCCAAAGCATGGCGGGGGAGAGAAATGCGTCCTCCCCCACCAGGGAGGGATCAGCCTGAAGAGATGCCTTTTAAACGGAGATCTTTTCAACCACCGGAACTTTTACAGGAACCTTTTTTGGCAATCAACCATCTATTGGTTTGCACTTTTTCTAAATGTTTTGTCGTAGTTCATATTTTGAGACACATTTATTTGACTCGATGGGAGTTTGTCTGGAGTGCCAACGATGAAAATGTTTCAACTAGAGTGAAACATTAACGGTATATAAACATAGTTCCTCGGGGACCGGGTTGCTTCATTGCTGAATACAGATGTCATTAAAAATAGTCATTGTGTCGCCATCATGTTGTTTTTGCATTCAGTAAACAGGAAGTGACCATATATGGAGTGAGGAGGAGTGACGTAGAGACGCCGTATACGTCTCTGGTGTCGACCTGTCAATCAGTGTGTAGCCCCGCCCTAAAGCATCCCCTGCTTTATGGTCTGTTTGACTCTAAATGGAGCATCATTTACTAAATGAACATCATGCTGTATTGAAGAAGACTTGAAACTAGAGATTGAGACCATAAACTCATGTTTACAATGTTTACTGAGGGAATAAATCAAGAGAGAACACGAAAAAAACTGAAAATTCATGTCCATGAACACAAAACCAGTAGATTGTATTTCGTGACTTGCCGTGACACCGAGCTTCTCACAGGATCAATCACATTCTGTTTAGTGTAGGAAACAAGGTAACCCTAGAGAAACATTCCAGATAGTTTAAATTCATAATGTGCCGTATATATAATATATGAATATCATTTCAGTTGTTTTTGTCCAAAAAGAAACTCTGTAGGGTTTTACGCTTCACATCTCTCAGGATAATTCACTGGCATCAGGTGTGTGGTGTGTGTGTGTGTGTGTGTGTGTGTGTGTGTGTGTGTGTGTGTGTGTGTGTGTGTGTGTGTGTGTGTGTGTGTGTGTGTGTGTGTGTGTGTGTGTGTGTGTGTGTGTGTGTGTGTGTGTGTGTGTTGTGAGGCTGACTTCTGTAAAATGGTCTCACTCTGTAACACCTGGTATGCTGTATCAGCAAGTTACACACACACACACACACACACACACACACACACACACACACACACTGTCTAGTGGGCATGTTTTCCACTTGACCTGAAGCCCGTGGATCTTCCTCACACAGCGAGAGAGGTGGAGTGTGAGCGAGGGAGAGGATGACTAACGGAAGCAAAGGAAACGAAGCGTTAAAGCGGTTCTGGAGGAATCGATAGGATGTGCTGGGAGGAGGTGTGTTCTTTCCCATCCATCGTTGGGATTAAAGAGGATGAGGGGGGAGGAGAGGAAGCAGGATTAATCTGGTGGTCAGTAAACATCAGGAGGAAGTTTAATCCGTTTCCTGCAACAACAGTCTGGATTTGTTCGGAGACGTTTAATTCAAACTCTCCTTCTTCTCTCCGAGCTCAGATTCCTAAATATGTTCCAGTAGTTTCAGAGCTCCAGTCACATAATCCTGTTCAGATCAATTATTTTGTTGGCGGTTTGCAGACGGTGACTCTGAGCGGGCCCTAAACTTTCCTCTTTGTTTGGACGGCACAAGCATCACTAATAAAGTTTGAATAAAGCCCTTTCATTTCTACTAAAAACAGAACTTCTGTTCCCTGAAGGAGAGCGACGACATGCAGGATGTTCTCGTCCAACATTCATACCTACGAAACATAATGTGCCGTAATTTGTAGAAGAGATTACTTTGTATGTTATCCACGTAATCATGAACCAGGAAGTATAAAGAACGCAAAAATCCACACTGTCAATGTTGATTTATTTGTCACGTTACTTCTGTAGTTATTAACCACGATCTTTAGCTAAACCTAACTGATTAGTTCTGTTGCCGAAATCTAACTAAGTTCTTTCCTGTGAAGACAGATTTTTATTTTGAAAATACTCTATTCGTGTAACGAGCAGAAATTGACACTGGACTTTTGTAGAAAAACGCACAAAAAAAGAGTATTTACTTTTTCCCTAAGATTTCATACAAACCGTTGTATGAGGATACGTTGTACTGGTTCTGAGTTAATGCTTACAATGGAGGAGGAGGAGGAGGAGGAGGAGGAGGAGGAGGAGGAGGAGGAGGAGGAGGACACAGTGTAAAGGTTCTGCTTTATGATTGTCGCAGTGTGTTGGCAGACCCTCCACCTCTGGCCAGACACACACACACACACACACACACACACACACACACACACACACACACACACACACACACACACACACACATATATATATATACTGTATATACGTTCATGTTCTCTGACTTGCTCCCTCTCTTTCTCTTTCCACTCTTTGTTTACACAATTAACACTTACGTTGCCAATGATAACAAGAATGATCAAATTTTAACTAATACAGATTAAGATTATTATTTTTTTAAATATATTTTTGGCTGCAAAAAGCTGTGTGTTGTTTCCAACTCTTCACCTGCACAGCGTAAAAAATACCAGTTTTGAACCAGCATCAGTTTTGTGGGTTAATCTGCAAAATGTTAGATCAACTAAAGAATATTTTTCATATATTCTTATATTATTCATATATAAAAACATGGACAAGTATGACATGAACATAGGGTTTAATTATGCAGCGTTTAAAGTCACTCACCGTGTTTGTTGAACAAAACCTCATTACCTGCCGCCACAGTGCCAATGAGCCAGGCAGTCCGTCTGCTCTGAGCTCACCAGTATCACCAGTATGAGCTGTGGTTGAACTTCTGTCTAAATATCTGCTGTTTCTCTCTCTGACTGCTTTCAGGCGACGGGACGCTCAGAGTTTGGGATGTGAAGAGCGCCGCGTGTCGATTGGCCGTCCCTGCACACAAGGCTGAGATCCTGAGCTGTGATTGGTGCAAATATGACCAGGTAACCGCCCACCTTATTCTGCACCTCCACCTGGACAAAAAGTTTATCTATCTATGGTGCATGTAACCAACTTGTTTTCAGAGTAAAATATATTTATATGAAACAGGTTTATTCTAGTTTCATGTGTTAAAGCTGCATTCTCTCTAGTGTCCACCAGGGGGCGACTCCTCTGGTTGTATAGAAGTCTATGAGAAAATGACTCTACTTCTCTCTTGATTTATTCCCTCAGTAAACATTGTAAACATGAGTTTATGGTCTCAATCTCTAGTTTCAAGTCTTCTTCAATACAGCATGATGTTCATTTAGTAAATGATGCTCCATTTAGAGTCAAACAGACCATAAAGCACTGTGTCTGTCTGCAGAACATCGTGGCCACCGGCTCAGTGGACTGCAGTGTGTGTGTGTGGGACCTGAGGAACGTCCGACAGCCCGTCAATCAGCTGTTAGGCCACACCTACGCCATCCGCAGAGTCAAGGTACGCAAACACACACACACACACACACACACACACACACACACACACACACACACACACACACACACACACACACAGAAACACACATGGTCACATGTTCCGTCAAACGTCTCAGAATCGAGAGCAAAGTGTGTGTGTGTGTTGCAGAGATGCAGTTCACAGCCTGACAGCATCAAAACACCCACTTAAATGGACCTAATAATCAAAACACCACACTGTGAGAAAATGCAGAGGAGTTCCCAAACGCTTCCCACTTACTCAGATTAGACACTTGTCACTTCACAAACATACTATCATGAATACACACACATATATATATACACACACACACACACACACACACACACACACACACACACACACACACACACACACACACTCACCTGAGTTCACCCGATCAAGCAGCTGTCTTGCTCGAGCTGTGTTTTTCAGGACAGGTGTCACTAATCGATCCACTCTTAAACTCTGTGTGTGTGTGTGAGTGTGAGTGTGTGTGTGTGTGTGTGTGTGTGTGTGTGTGTGTGTGTGTGTGTGTGTGTGTGTGTGTGTGTGTGTGTGTGTGTGTGTGTGTTTTGTCAGTGTTTGCAAATCTTTCTTGTTGTATTGATTTACTGGATGAAGCAGACAGGAAGTGAAGGAGTTCTTCAGCAGAAGAAGAGTAAAAAGATAAAAATAAACCGAAAGACTTTACTGTCAAGTTCATTTAAAGATGGTTTTAAATATTACTTTGGTAGTTCTGTCCATCCTTCCTAACAGTTAATATTAAAATTATTTTAAATATTATATATTGGTATATATGTATATCTTTGATCTGTTCCTTCCTAACAGTTAATGAATCTGACGGAGGAGGTGGGCCTGAGCACGGAGCTCTGCATCTGGACCCATCTCTATGTCAGAGGAAAAAAACTGAAAATAACATCAGAGTTTCAACTTTATCTGTCAGACAGAAGGTATTCTGTTTAGAGAGAAAGACTCCCAGATGATTTTGTTCATCATCACAGCTGCTCAGACGCTTGTTATCTTGTTTTGTCTTTGCTACCAAATGACTTTTTGCTAATGAAACCAAGTAAAGCAGCTGAACATTGAACAGGAAGACAGAAAGAAAGAGAACAAGAGAGACGACATTTCTCTGAATCTGCCTGATAAGAAAAGGTGAACGTGTCGGAAGCAGAGCGGTGGAACAAATGAAGGAATGAATTTAAGAGTGCTTAGCCGACAGTCGGTGGAACGACTCTCTGTGGACTCTCTCTCTCTCTCTCTCTCTTTGTGTCGGCACAATCCTGGAACTGCTGAGCAGAAAACTCAGCACATCCTACCCGAAGCTGTTTTCCACTTTGATGCAAAACAATTTCACGTTTTTTTAAAAAACATTCACACGCTTTTTTACTAATTGAACGAAGGCCTCCAGCTGAAGCCCAAAACCAGAACAACGCAAACAAAGCTGTGTTACTCAGCAGGATGCAAACACAAACTGTAAACAACTCCGCAGGTGCTTTTTAATTTGTGTTTTGAAAGAACAGCTTGTTAAATAATTCTTGACAGAGAGAGAAGTTCACAAGTTATGAATATGAGAGAGAACTGAGTTTCACTAGAAGGATATTTAACTGGGACGTCCGGGATTCATAATATAACATATTATTCACAATGCTCTATGCAAATTGTTCCTTTTGTTAAATAAAGTATGGTGTGTTTATGTTTAGTAAAAACCTAAATCATATACTTGTAATCTCATGAAAAACAAGTACAATGTGAAGCATAATTTATAAGATACAGAGAGAGAGACAGAGAGAGAGAAAGAGAGAGAAAGAGCGCCGTGTTGCGTGTTCGAAAAAACTCTACTTTCGAACTTGTTCACCTCCGACCTGTTTTCATTGGTCAATACATATATATATATATATATATATATATATATATATATATATATATATGTATTGGGAATTTCTGCATTTAAATCAATCTAACAAACAGATAAAGATTATTAACGACGGTATTTTTTATTCCTCTTCCTGCAGTTTTCTCCGTTCAGTAAGTCGATGTTGGCGTCCTGCTCGTACGACTTCACTGTCAGGTAAGAAACACTTTTATTACTTTCTTCTTCTGTGGTCGTCTACCGTTGCTCTTTATACGTTTTTGTTCTGATCGTGAAGCATTCTGTGAACTTACAGCTCTATAAATGAAGTTTTGTTTTACTGTAAAACCGTCTTGGTTTAAGCTGTCACTATCTTGGTTTTTTTAGCCGTTGCCGATTTGGTTTTCGGCGTAACCATCTTGTTTTTTTGGAAACCAGAAGTGACAGTAGAGGGTGGAGCTAAGTACAACTGAACGCTGATAAGACATTTTTAGGACCAAAATGTTCCAATTAACCTTCATGAAGTGAAAACACACGTGAAAGGGTTAAAGTTAGTGTCGACCTGTCGACCAGTGTGTAGCCCCGCCCTAAAGCATCCCCTGCTTTATGGTCTGTTTGACTCTAAATGGAGCATCATTTACTAAATGAACATCATGCTGTATTGAAGAAGACTTGAAACTAGAGATTGAGACCATAAACTCATGTTTACAATGTTTACTGAGGGAATAAATCAAGAGAGAAGTAGAGTCATTTTCTCATAGACTTCTATACAACCAGAGGAGTCGCCCCCTGGTGGACAGGAGAGAGAATGCAGCTTTAAGGCTTCACTTCTCAGATGCTGAGGTTGCATCCTGGATAGATTAGACACATTTAACCATCTGAAATCAGCTTTATTCTGGAGGTTAAACGACTGCAGTGGAGCTGGATGTGGAGTCGTATTTCTGCTTACGCTCCTTTTCTTTCAACTACCAGCCGCTGTGGCTGAATGGTGTCCGCCCAGCAGCTGTAATGAGGAAGGAAACTGGTAATGTGTGATAAAGTGAACTGGTGTGTGAAATGGGATGAGTTAATAACATCAGCAATATCAAGCAAGACTGCTTCTGTGTGTCTTAATGAATATGCTGCTTTATAATCTTTTCCTCATGAGTTTCTGCAGCGTTGGACTCTGTTCTATAAAACAGGTTTTTTAGGTTTGATAATTTATCAATACATTGAAAGATTGAAGATTGATGAATGGATGAGTGATGAATGAGATTTTTTTGATTTTTTTCATCTTTGTAAATGAAATATCTTTGGCTCTTCGGGCAAAATAAGCAGTTTAAAGACGTCACCTCGGGCTCTGGGAAAATGTAATGAGCATTTTTCTCTATTTTAAGGCCGATCTTGACGGATCAATCAATAATGAAATCAAACAGGCCTTTTATGAAGCTGGAGCTGGCTTCTGGAAGTATTTTCTTAATTGGTTATTTGCATTTTAACGTTTTCTTTTTATGCTTCTACTCAAAATATTAACACAAGGTTTGGGGTTGGTTTGGTTATAGCTGATGATGTAGGTGATTTTTATATTTTGATATCAGTAATAAGTTTCAGTATAGTAAACACATGTCTTTTATGAAATATAATTGATAACGTATGATTATGTTTGTTTAATGTAACGGAGAAGACATTTTAAAGAGAGTTTAAAGCACCTCTGTGAGGTATTAACTATAAAACATGTACTAGAAGTTCCATTTCAAAAGTGTTTATAGATAAAAATAAAACTGAGACGACACAAAATCATTAACGAGATATTTCTGCTGCACAAGATCTTTTTTACTTCTTCACACTTTCTTTCTAACCTTTTTTATTTATAATTACTCAATAATTCGGGCCTCTAATTTAACAGGAAGACAAAATGCAGTTTAACACAAAAATACTTTAGTTGTGATGAAGATGAAAGAGTGAGAGAGACAGAGAGAGAGAGAGAGAGAGAGAGAGAGTGAGAGAGAGACAGAGAGAGAGAGAGAGAGAGAGAGAGAGAGACACAGAGAGAGAGAGAGACAGAGAGAGTGAGAGAGGGACAGAGAGAGAGACAGAGAGAGAGAGACAGAGAGAGTGAGTGAGAGAGAGAGACATAGAGAGAGAGAGACAGAGAGACATAGAGAGAGACAGAGAGAGGCAGTAAAGTGCTAAAGTGAAAGAAGGTTGAAAGATAAACGTGCTGATATCTGGCTCTGTTCCAAACTTTGTGTTTTATTGATCCACGCTTTCATTGGCTCAAATACTCTATGCTGAGTAGTGATTTCATTACACACACACACACACACACACACACACACACACACACACACACACACACACACACACACACACACACACACACACACACACAGTGAGCTCGTCTTTGTCAGATAAAAAAACAGCGTCTGCAGTAATAAAACTCAGAAACAAATAAAAAAAGTACCTAACAGCATTTGTTTTTATTTTTCCAAGAAGAAGAAGCCCGGAGGCTGAAAACAAAATGATAATAAAAAATAGATTGCTGTGCATAAAAGTAATGCTCAGACAATAATTCATGACAATTCATCTTTGGAATAGTTTATATACAAACACAAAAGCTTGACAAGTGAAGTCACTGCTTCATGTGTTAAAGCTGCATTCTCTCTGCTGTCCAGCAGGGGGCGACTCCTCTGGTTGTATAGAAGTCTATGAGAAAATGACTCTACTTCTCTCTTGATTTATTCCCTCAGTAAACATTGTAAACATGAGTTTATGGTCTCAATCTCTAGTTTCAAGTCTTCTTCAATACAGCATGATGTTCATTTAGTAAATGATGCTCCATTTACAGTCAAACAGACCATAAAGCAGGGGATGCTTTAGGGCGGAGCTACACACTGATTGACAGGTCGACACCAGAGACGTATACGGCGTCTCTACGTCACTCCTCCTCACTCCATATATGGTCACTTCCTGTTCACTGTTTGCAAAAAAAACCAACATGGCGACGGCCGTAATCCACCAAAATTGCAGAACTCAAAGCTTCATAACGTCAGTCCGGATTATGGTCGCATTAAACTTTTTAAAACACAAACTAAACAAAAAAAACACAACAAAACTTCTTGGTTATGTTTAGCAAAAAACAACATGGTTTGTCTTTAGACAGATATTTCACTCAGGAGGTGGATGAGACCAAAAACGGTGCAAAAAGAGAGAATATTGGACTCAAATCATCAGTTGACACAAATAAAACACAAAGGGACGATCATGTTGTGTTGGATATGTAAACAGGAAACTAGGACTCTAAAAGACTGATATAATAATTCAGTTACATTGCTGCCTTGAAGCTGACTTTGGTGGTTTTTCAATCATTTTTCACGCATTCCACTTTAAAGACGCTGTATCTTTAATTGAATCATCCACTCTGTCTTCTCCTTTATTAACTGGGCTCCTCTCCGTCCTCTGAGATAATCCCTAATCCGTCCATTACTGCTGTGATAACACGGTGTCAGAGGGTTTACTTACTACCTGATGTTATCGGATTAGAACATTGTGAATGGGACGGAGGCGGAGCTACAAAGAGTCTGTGTGTGTGTGTGTGTGTGTGTGTGTGTGTGTGTGTGTGTGTGTGTGTGTGTGTGTGTGTGTGTGTGTGTAAACCCTCTATGTATCGAGTGCAGGAGGCTCTAATCACCTCGTTAACAGGAGACATCGTTAGCCATGCGTCTCTTCTGTATCGGTTGATCAGCAGCCTCTCTGAACACTTTTAACTTTTGTTTAAATGTGATTCTGGAAAATCTTATTTTAGAAATCTAGTCTATATTGTGCATAATAATATTTTGAGCATACATTGTACATTTTTTAATAATGTTTTCTTTAGTAACCCATGGTTAAGATTTAAAATCATACATCAATAAACTATAAATGAAACAGAAACCACTCTCATATCTGCAGATATGAACCCAGAGCCAGACGCTGGCTAACTTAGCTTAGCACAAACACTGGAAACAGAGGGAAACAGCTAGCCTGGCTCCATCCAAGGGAAACCAAATCCACCTACCAGCTCCCTTGATGTTTGTTTCTTGTTTTTTTCAATCCATACAAAACAAAGTGTTAAAATGTCTTTTTACCTTTTTAATTGGGGTTATGTGCCGCACTTCTTCTCTGGCAGGACCAGTTTCCAGGTCAAGAAATCCGGGTCTGGCACCCAAAGTAAAACAGCGAATTGTATTTTTTACACTTTGTTTTTTGTACAGATTAAACAAGATTTTAATATTCTAATTAGTGAGTTTCCAAAGAGCTTTTCGTTGGATTTAGTTACTTTTGGACAGAGCCATTGTAGCTGTTTCCATTCTTTACACCATCTAAGCTAAGTAATGCTAAGCTAAGCAAACGTCTCCTGGCTGTAGCTTCATATTTACTGTAGACATGAGAGTGGTAATCAATCTTCTTATTAACTCTTTGCAAAAAAAGACAATAATCTCCCAAAATGTATTTTATACTTTATGGAAAAAGAGCTATGGGGCTTTTTTTACAGTGCAAATTCCAGATATTTTACATTTAAATATTTTGATCATGTTTGTGCTGTCATCTAAGTAAAAACAGGTTATTTCTGTTCCTAGAGTAAGAAAAAGAAAAGCGTTTGATACTCAGTCTTAGTGTCAAACAACATTGTTTTTGTTTAGATGTTTAGATATTCGACTTTATGCTAAACTTTCCTGTTAAAACATATTTGAAGCCGTCGATCATCCAGATTTTTACATTTAAAGTTGTGTATTAAATCTCTGAGCTCCGTCACATCCACCTGTTCAGCTCGCTACACCTCCCGCTGTGTAAACACACACACACACACACACACACACACACACACACACACACACACACACACACACACACACACACACACACACACACACACACACACACACACACACGCCTTCCTGTGTGTTCACATCCACCTGGACACACAAAGGTAAAGACGTGAATGCACATTAAACACGCTCATATGTAAATACGTCTGAGACACACTCCTCTGTAGACACACGTGCTACAGAGTGACTCACGGAGATCCATTCATCGTTTTCATACCTCGCTTCCTCTCACCCTCTTTGTGTACTTTGTCGTAGTTATGACGGTCTCAGTTTTAATTGGATAATTTGGGGGGAAAACCTGTTTTCAGATGCCATCAGTTCTTCTGATCCAAATCTGTAATTTACAGTTTGGTTTATCAATTATCCACAACCCTTTCTGATGATGTAGAACTCACATTTAATAAACTGGTAACTTTCATACAAGAAAAGACAATAAATCAAAAACATTTAAAGCCACAAAACACAATAAAAGATCACACGCCTCTGTTATTGCTGCACAAACCACTTAAATTCATTACAATAATAAAAACCTTTTCAGTATTTTATTTTAACTATTGATGGACTTCCATGCAGTTCTGTACACATATTCCTGGTCCTCAGAGGATGAAACCCAATAACATTGGTGCCAACAACAACATGAACATTTTTCAGTTTCTCCAATACTTGGATTTGACTTTGTGTTTAGCGCTAATTAGCAATTCTTAGCATGCTAACACGCACAAATAAAGATGCTAACAATGGGAAACATTACATCTGCTTCTCAGCAGTCAGGCTCTTCTCATAAATCGGTCGTAGCTATATCTAAATAAGTACTTAACCATCTTTTCACTCTTATATCTAGTGCTTTTATACACTTGTCATAGTCAAAGCGTTCATCATGTGGTCGTTTATTCTTCTGTGAACACACCATTCATTAAAAACACAGTCAGAATATGTATGAAGTGTGAATCTGAGACTCGGAGGTCGTGTTCTCCTCTGTGGACATCAGGTTGGACGGCTCCTGTTTGCTTTAGATAACATGTTCTCTGCTGCTGTGTGTTTGTTGTTTCACCGGAGGATCGGATCGCTCTCTTTACATTTGTCTTTGTGAGTTAATGATTCTCGTAGTAATAGTGAGCTGACAGGTGAATGGACCGTTCCACACACTGGAATACAGTAGAAGCTAAATAATTACCGACCTTTGGAAACTGAGGACAAAAGGCAGCGTAAGCCTCATTTATACAAACGTGTGTTTGTCTAACTGGGACTTCAGGTCGTCATCTGGTCTCCAACACATGGACGTCATCTAAACCCAAACAGGTCCCACTGTCTCCTTCTACAGTTAGTGCAACGACTGAAAACATTTCAAAATGTGATAGATTTTGACGATTGTAACGTCCTGATCAAGTTTTTCTGGCCCTGATCGCAGTCCTAGTCCTTTGATATTGATCATATATATGATAATTACATTTACGCAGCACCAGAAAGTATTAAAGCTTATTAAATATGTATTAGGCTCATTGAAATAACAGCTTTAGTCTACTAAATTTGACATTTTCATGTTTCTTTATAAAAAAGTTGAATGTCCTTGTTCAAAACCATAAAGCAGATCAGTTGAAATTATTTAAATGAAATTAAAGTTTAACTAGGAAAAAACAACTCCTGAATTTGACGTTATGTGATCAGCAGATGTGTCACTAGATTTGTTGGTTTGTACAGAGCTACAGAGTGGAGGCTCTTCTGTCACAAATACAAACACACCTGATATAAATGGTTTAATCTTTTGAAATAATAATATTAATAATAATAATCCTTATTTGTATAGCACATTTCTTACAGACTATGAAGCTGAAAGTGCTGCACATTTAAAAATAAATATACACAGAAAACCTTACTTTAACTAATAAAATAAATAAAAGCGATAAGAAGAAAGCATGCATTTTGCACTTAAAACGTCATTTAAAGAATTCCAACGGATGAATAAGAGCTGGAAAACATTTTACATTTAAAATGTTGAACTAACCCTTTAAAACACAACAGTCACACAAAAACACAAACAAACTAACCAACAGAGGCAGCAGTCGACCAGCTCTGTTCTCAGAGGTCAAATGACTGTTTTCTGAATGGAGTCTGGTGTCTCTGCAGAGATAACAGCTTCTCATACAACATCTGAACTGTCACATGATCAGCTCGTGATCATCTCCACTGATTGATTAATTTACTGTCAGCACCCTCAGGCTAATAATAAGAACAAAAAGGTTCTCCTACTTCTTCTCATTCTACTTCTGCAGCAGCTTTCTTTCATTATATCCAGATCCCAAACGTAAATCTCTGTTGGTGCTCTTTTTATGACTCCATCAGGGCAATAGAGGCTCTTAGCTGCAGGATTATTACCCCTGATCTTAATGCTCTGAATGGGAGCACTGCGACAGGAACGCGTTCATTCCACCAGAGATGTTTTTTTATTGCCGCTGCACTTCATTACGGAGCTGACGTATTGCTCCGCACTACGGGAGATGGATGTGTTGGACTTTCTCCTCCTGCACGAATGAGGGAGCTCGTTCACTGTGGTTATGCATCATACAGATGTGTAGGATGACATGGAATAGAGATATAAGGAAACACACCTTTTCATGGTTACACTGTGGTGTTTTTCACCGTCTTCAAGCTGCATGCTAAACCACATTTACACACAATATTCACAAACACACCAGCATCTCTGTGACGCTTTAAAGCAAATAACAACCAAAAGAAACCACAATTACTTGAAAGGACTCTTTTAAAAACTAGTCTTTAACCAGGAGATCGTTGTTCGTGCCCCGTTTGAAACTAGAAATCAACTTTAAATTATTTGTCACGTAACTTCAGTTCAAACCCAAACCACCATCGTCTCCTCTTAGTCCTGGAAAAAAAGTTGATGATGAACATCTTGCTTCATGGTTTTCATAGTTCATAGTGTGTTATTTGGTTTGATAAAACTGTCTACGTGTCAAGAAGAAAGTCTGGAAAAAGAACAACATAATTGATAGGGTCAGATTCATATTGACAAATTTTGATAAAAAAGTCTCTTCTTGACATTAGAAACAAGAGTTTAATAGTTAAAGTCCACCTCCCAGTTTGACTTTTATCTCAGTCTTCTTCATCAGATGGTGTTTGCTTAATGATTGAAGTTCCATATGACGGTCACTTGACGGCGACTTTATCCTCATAAGAACAATGTTTTTTGTCACTCTGCCATCGACTGAATGAATGATTTCATTGTTATTGTAGATTTAAAAGAACCAGGATTTGTCGGATAGTTTTCCCACATTTCCAGAGAAGCCGCTGAGGTTTTTTATTCCAGATTGGAAAAGCATGGACATAAATGAAGCTTAATCATGTCAAAGTGCTGCTGCATTTTTTGACGTCTCCTCAGGACAGCGTCTCTAAACTTCCTGAGAGAAAAAGTTTGTTTATTCAACAGTTCAGAGGGATTTATTTTGGTGCCAAAAGTCCAGAAACAAAAACTCAATCTGCTCATTAGGAACAAACTTAAACCAATCTGTACTGCAGTTTACACACACACACACACACACACACACACACACACACACACACACACACACACACACACACACACACACACACACACACACACACACATAATGGTGTACATGAGTGTGAGCAGTGATTTACGCTAACAACTCTCTCAATATATAATATCTCTCAATATCTGACTCTCCCCAGACACCCATCACTCATCCTGTGTGTGTGTGTGTGTGTGTGTGTGTGTGTGTGTGTGTGTCTGTGTGTGTGTGTGTGTGTGTGTGTGTGTGTGTGTGTGTGTGTTGCAGCTCCAGTATTAATATGGGCCTAATGGAGCCCGATGGGAGCTGCAGTGTTCCCTCTGAAAATGATTTAATTACATTTGCAAAGTGGATGAGTCTGGAGGGAGTGTTTGCTGCATCAGGGCTTTTGGCACGCACACACACACACACACACACACACACACACACACACACACACACACACACACACACACACACACACACACACACACACACACACACACACACACACACACTGTGTCAGGACCAGGAAGAGACGTCGGCCTTTCAATTAGTCTGATTGGACGCTGCAGCCTGACGTTTTTTTATTGGCTCTCTCTCTCTTTCTCTCTTCCTTCTTTCTCATTTTATTTTTTCTGAATCTCACTCTCTAGATTAGTTTTCTTTTTTTTACCTTCTTTATATCTTTTAAACCCTTCCTCCCTCTTTCTTGTATTAAATCTTACTCATTTATATCAGTATAATATGATGTGTTATTGTGTACGGTGAGGTGAACTGTGTTCATTTCTGCAGAAAGAGATATGATCAGGTTTATGCTTTCAGACTTCTCACACATCCTGTTTCTTGGTCTTATGTTTTTATCTTTATTTATAAAACAATAACCCTAAACCTGTAAGTGAGAGGGTGCACTGTTCATTGCACCAGAATATGAAAAGTATTGGACATATTGATATAATGATTTTATGTTTTAGCTATTGTTAAAGCCTCACCAGTAGAGGGGATTTCAGTCCAGTGTGTGTATTGGATTATGCGATATCTTTTTGATAAATTTGCTTGTAGTATGGTAGTGTTGGATTAAGGATAGTGTCCAAAAAAAGAGTCAAAAATGACCTTAAATGAAAGGCTGAGGGTTCACTTAAATCAATAGGCTTGATCCTCTGGGGACCAAGATCAGTTTTGAGGATTCATTCACCATTTTATGGACATAAACAAAATGTTCCAGAATCTTTAAGATTTATTCTCTTGGCTCCATGAAATAAACTTCCCAGATTCCATGACAGACTGACCAGTAGTCACAGACATATTTTACTCCGGACAGAATTTTGAATGACCATAGATGTGCAATGAACAGCATTTTGGTTCTTGGTCTGTTTTGGCATGGTCTGTTTCTATGTGAAATTATCTGGAATAAATAAAACATTTCCTCCTCTCAGAGTCTGCATTTTTCTTTTCTGTGTGTTTGATGTTTTTGTAAAGCTGTTGGATAAATGTAAGTCATAAATCTGTGTTTGTGTTTGTAGGTTCTGGGATTACAGTAGGAACCAGCCTCTTATGGAGACCGTGGAACATCACTCAGAGTTTGTGTGTGGACTAGACTTCAACCTGCACATCCCCAACCAGGTAACACACACACATACACACACTCCACCTTTAGTGATATTCTTGTTTTACTCTTTTAAATGATCAGTATCGAGCTCAAGATGTTGGCTGATCTTAAATTTGAGTGGACATTGTAGAGATGTGACTCTTAGCTAAAACCTGTGAGTTATGTTATTGGAGCTACTGGTTTGGTTTCCAGCAGTAAAGTGGTTCAAAAACATCTGTTGTCTTTGGGACAGCAGGTGAGACCAAACGTGCCGGTATACTCCATCTATTCTAGCACAACACGACCTTAAAGGAAACGCCCTTGATTTACCGGATTATTCACATTTACCTTATTAAAAAACATGGACATAAACGGATGAAATATGTTTCCTAATTTCAATATCTTGGCCTCACTTTTCGGGACTTAAAACACCATTTATGGTACACCAATGTGTTTTTACGAAAGGTTGTTTCTGTCATGAATACTGTCACACAGACCGTGAGTATTACGCAGTGAAAAACTGATGTTTTTGCAACATGTAAAGGGGAAAAAGAAACGTGGGAGTTCATCCTTTAGACGGCTGCCACTGTGACCGAGACCTGGAAAAACCATG
Source organism: Anoplopoma fimbria (assembly GCF_027596085.1). Classification (NCBI taxonomy): domain Eukaryota; kingdom Metazoa; phylum Chordata; class Actinopteri; order Perciformes; family Anoplopomatidae; genus Anoplopoma; species Anoplopoma fimbria. Next base: position 1,190,148 of record NC_072466.1, on the reverse strand, counting down.
GGCGATGTATGGATGTATGGTTTAGAAGGACATTTATGAAAATCAAACAAATATTTTCTTTTCTTATTTGCAAGTAGTTTTACCTGCAAAACCAATTAGCTGATTTTCTTATTATTTTTGTTCCAACCAACTGTAATGTTCTAGAGACTATTCTGAATGTATGTCCTTAATAGAATAAAATATAATTTACAACAAAAATAAAATGAGGAATAAAACACATTTGGGTTATTTATGTTTTCCCAAAGTGTTTTCCAGATTTAAGAGTTTCTTCTCCTCCCTTTACGCCCCCATTTGTCTTTCATATGGAGTGTATGGGTAGCCTTCGTATCACAGTGTCCACATCTGGTTTCATATATCTGTGTGTGTTTGCTGTAGTTCTGTGAATGGGCCCATCCATCAATGTGTCCACACATGAGCATGGTGAGGTTAACCCACGTCAACGCCAGGCTGTCAGAGAGCTGTGTGTGTTCCAGTGTGTCCGTTAAAAGAGGCTCTGGATTGAAAAAGGTCACTCGTGTCTAATTCAGTTTTCCGGCTAATTTGGACAGGACGTGTCTCCCATCGCTTCTTATAGACGAAAATGTGGTGAAAATGACAACCAGCAGGGCTCAGCTTGGATTCAGTGGAACAGTGCGTGGGAAAAAGTGACAAATATCAGACATAGACGGGCAATGTGATTTGGGAAATGAGCTCCAGTTGTTTGCAGACGTCTCTAGGACCGCCTCATATTGAAAAGCTAAACTTGCCTCTAGGCTTTTTCGTGTTATGCAGTTTTATCTGACCACATCACCTAATAGAGCAATTGCAGCGTTGCATGTTTTAGCCCATTAACTACAAATGGTGCATACACCACTGCTCACCATTTCACAAAAGCGTCCCATTAGTTTTGAGATGGATGTCATACCTTCAGGGTAGCTGTTGGATTCAGTTAATTTCTGTAACGCTTTGAAAATCAACTTGAACAACCACATTTAAATGATCCTTTAATCCTTTTATCCACAATCACTCAATTCTGTCTCATTCAGATCCGGAGCTCAACATGATTAACTATTAGGAATTCAACATGTTTTTAATATCCCCAACAAGTTTAATGGAAATGCTATAGTTTGAGATACTAAATCAAATACCAAAGACTGTAAAATGTTGGTGCTGGAGAGAAAGTTTCAGGTCACCAAAATAATAAGAGATCATCTTCTGGACTCTGTGAATATAAACCTCACATTTGATGGCAAATTGAATCGGTGTTCGCAAAATGTTTGTCTCTGGACCCAAGTATGAGATGGACGGACTAATCAACCAAAACGACCATCTGTTGGTTTTACTTGAGTGGATTTTTCTGAAGCAGATCATGTCAGACTGAGAAAAACTGAAACTTTAAAGCTTAATCTAAAACAAAAAACATTTGATAGACTTTATAGTTTAGTGGTCCCCAAACTGATCGATCGATCTATCTATCTATCTATCTATCTATCTATCTATCTATCTATCTATCTATCTATCTATCTATCTATCTATCTATCTATCTATCTATCTATCTATCTATCTATCTATCTATCTATCTATCCATCCATCCATCCATCCATCCATCCATCCATCCATCCATCCATCCATCCATCCATCCATCCATCCATCCATCCATCCATCCATCCATCCATCCATCCATTCATCCATCTATCTATCAACATAGTTTGGTTAAGAACATTTACTACAAAACTTGTTTATTGTTCTTCAGTTGAACTGTTCACTGCTCATAAACATATGGAATCTGTGAAGAGTCGACATCACTGTGCTGTGGAATAAGTGCTATAGTATATGAGCTAAAAGTTGTAAAATAACTGACATGATCTTAGTTTTAGGGCTTCTATGCAGCATGAGATTAATTCATCTAGGACACATTCTTTATATGTTTTAACCTGAAACAAAATAAACAACAACTTCAGTCCTCAAGAAGTTCAGGAAACAAGGAGCTGCCCGTGGTGCTGAAGCTGCTGTCGTAGCAGTGCATAAGTCTGGTGATATTCAATTCATAATCAGATCAAAACCAACAATGACTACATTTACTGATGGATAAATATGGAACAGTGTTACATTGTGTGTACAATGATTGCGATTGTACTGTGCAACGTTGTGCAATGATCTTATGAGGAGATGAACTATTGGCATGATCACATGAGGAGATCTTATGGAGAGATGTACTGTTGGCTGATCAGATGAGGAGATCTTATGGAGAGATGTACTGTTGGCTGATCAGATGAGGAGATCTTATGGAGAGATGAACTGTTGGCTGATCACATTGGAGGGCCACATGAGAAGATGAGCTATTGGCCGTAACCTCTGTATTTTATGTAATCATATTGTGACCCTAGAAATTATGTACGAAGGGACTGGCTCTTTGAGGTTAAATGACCAATATGCTTTGAATGTGGATGTATGCTCCTCTTGCAAGATAAATACCCTTTAATGATTCTTCTGTCTCCTGGTCCTATGTCATAGTGTTTGCTAAATCTAAACCTAACATCTACAGTAATATTTACCCCTTTCACCTCTTCTTCCTCAGAGCATTGGAGCTCCATTAAAACACCTCAATGAGACTCACCGTAGTTTATTTAGACTCAATCCCACATACAAAAACTCACAGGAGCCCCAAATGTGGATTAATCCGCCAATGAAAATAGTCCCCAACAAATGAAACTATATTTATGTGATTATAAAGATTTACGTCTTCAGTAGGAACCAATGGGTTAAGAGCCAGAGACAGGAATTCAGAAACACATTGTTGGTTTTGGTCTTTTCAAGGGATTTGTTGACAGTAACAAAAAAAATGGAATAGAACCAGACTTGCTTTTGTTTTTTTGCTGGGTTGCCATCACACTCTACACTTCCACTACACAGCGTTATTTCTTCAACACGCACCTTTTACCAACAGTTTTCACACAGAACTAATAATAGCCTGATGGAAAATCTGAGTCGGGACTTTTCCATGGCACAGATAATGACGAGGTAGAAGTGAGTACGTGATAACGCCTCACAAGCCGGGGGAATGAACCCACAACGTCACGGTAAATGCTCGGTTTCCCACGGCAACCAATCACAGGGATGAATCCGACCCGACTGAGTTCCCCGGGCTGCGCGTATGTGCTTATGTCAATAACAGAGATTCAGTAATGAGCTGTATTGTCCTCGTTGTCAATGTTTGACAATGTGTGTGTGTGTGTGGGGGGGGGCAACAACAGTAATGAGCTGTATTGTTAGCTATGCTGCTATCAGACATGTCATTAGAGAAAAGCAGCTTGTAAGATATAACACACACACACACAGACTGTGGTAGTGTTAAGGACTCTCCTCCACTATCAGTGTTTCTGCCACGCTTTGTGGCCCTCACCATCTCTGTTTTTCTCTGGTTGACAATCACCGGACTTTCACCCAGGAGACCGTTGTTTATGTCCTGTGTGAAGCAGAAATTAAACGTTGACCCTACTCTACTTACGTAAAGTAAAATACATTACTGTCGTGTAATTTGTCCGATTTTTGTCAGTGATCATCATTTGAGAGAACTGCCTTGAATATAAATCACCACTCTCCTGTGTGTGTGTGTGTGTGTGTGTGTGTGTGTGTGTGTGTGTGTGTGTGTGTGTGTGTGTGTGTGTGTGTGTGTGTGTGTGTGTGTGTGTGTGTGTGTGTGTGTGTGTCTGACATTGAGAGCTGTGATCTAGTGTTCCTTCCACATCATTGTGATTAGCTGAGTCAGCTCTCTGTTCCCCATGTGAGTGGTTACATGTGACTTCTTACCTAAACCAAGAACATTTATAAAACAGTTTTTTCAGCCCTCAGACATTTTTCAAGTTAAATGGACCAAAAACAGCGTCATCCCCTCTCCTTTGAAGTGTGGACAAAAAAGCATCACAAGGACCGACAATTCTGAGGTCCTAAGGTCATGTTTCTAGCATTCTGAGAGCCATTTCATTATTTTGATTCATGAACAAAGCATCAGCAGCCTTAGTGATGCCAAAAGCGTATTACAAATGTAATGTTAAAGTCAGAAACTCAGTTTAAAGTGATGTTGTTTTTGTATGCCTTTTTCAAACCTAACGCTAACATTGACACAGGCAGTTATCAAGAGCCAATCAACAGTGAGTTACTAAACAAAAAGCTTCAAACATGTTGTCTTTCATCAGTAACTGAAAAATATGCTGCTACTAGTATTATACTGAGTAATTTGGGATAGGGCAAGTTAGAGCTGGAAATCATTTGTTTCTGTAACAACCACAGTTTCATGAAAAATACCGAAGTATCATCAGCGTATGAGTTTAGACACAGTGGTGTTGTGTAACTTTTCCGGAGATTTGGGCCGACAAGAAGCTCTGTATTTTTTTGCTGTTTTTGTATTTTTAATTAATACTCAACAATGCTACGATTACAGTCCAACTGTGAGGTATAAACTCCTCGTATAGTTTCTTTTGTCTCACCACCTCTTTGTCCTGACTTTCCTCGAATTCTGCTTTTTTCTGGTCTGTTCTTGTGTTTGGGTTTCTTCCTCTCATATCAGCTTGCTAACTTGCTCTTCTCACCTCCCTCTTCTTCTAATCACTTCTTGCCTCGATCACTTTCGCTTTTCTTTCTCTCACACACTCCCTCACTGGTGTGGTCTCCAGCGTTATCCAGGCGTAGCCACATCTGTGTAAGATGGATCACCTTCCTCACGGCACTGCAGGCCAAACCAACACACACACACACACACACACACACACACACACACACACACACACACACACACACACACACACACACACACACACACACACAAACTTCGTCAGACATACAAGACTTTGTCTGTGTGTGTGTGAGAGACGATGAGGTAATAGATCATACAGGAATGCAGGAAGACAACCATTCACCGGTCTGTAGGTTGGTCATTTTATAGAAAAAATTGTATAACTGCAACAGTTACATTGGAGGTGATACATAATGCTGTCTGTGGTACAGTACTGCTGCAATGGTTGTATACAGTAGTGTGTGGTGGAATTTGTGGTCCTAATACAGTAGCATACCCTTCTACATAGAGTGGGATTTAAAGGATAAGTTTGGTGTTATTCTATATTTTTATTATTGTCAACAAATTCCATTAAAAGACCAAAAGCCATCAATGTGTTATTCGTCTCTCAGTACTTTCTAACTTATCTTCTAATGATCTGATAATTTCTCTTATTTCATTGTAAACTTACTATCTTTCTGATTTGGACTTCCATCAGATGACACAAACGTTTTTAAGTTGTCACCTTGGTGCTTTAAAGTGTCCCTAGAGGTAAAATGACTGTTTTTGTGAATGTAGTCTGGTGTCTCTGAAGAGAGGGTAGATAACAGCGTCAGTTCACCGTCATAAAGGTCTGTCTGACAGCAAGGTAAAGAGGTGGAAATATTCTAAATATAACGTTCACTTAAACTGATATTGATTCTTTTAGGTGACTTAAATACGTCCACAGCAGAACATTGCTTTGCTCCCGTCTTTTAAGAGGTTAAATTTCCGTTTAGTCTGGTTGAAGAGAGCATATTTTTTCCTGTCTGTTTCTCCAAACTCCATCTACTGTAGTAAAACTCAGACTATAGAGAACAACCTCATACAACCACACTTCTAAACATCACTACCATCCCTTTAAAATGCATCTGTTTAGGTTGTTCTGGCTGCTAAAATGTCACTCAAAGCACTGTTACCATGACAATTCAGCAGTGATAAAGAGTGCATTGTACTGTGTGACCGCTCTGTGGCTTTACGCTGACAGTACATAGCGGCCACAAGCTTATTAGTGTTTGAATGATTGTTTCTTCATTCGTCTTCTACCTCGTTATTTGAAGTAAAAAAAAAAAAGACATTGAAGAAGAAGTTGAATATTAGCCAGACTTTGAACTTTGTCGTGCTTTTATATTCCCTTTAGTCTTGTGCTCCAGCGCTCCTCCCCCCCGCATTACCCATCTCCTCATGTCTCTCTTTGTGCTTTGCTGCAGTCTTGGCTGCTGTGTGTGCCTTTCCATTACGGCCGGCTGTTAAAGTTAATTAAAGAAGGGCATTCCTCTCCTCAGTGGCTGACTCACTGAACCAATACTTTGCTTACTCATGCCCTCCCCCCCAAAAAAAGGCTGTTAAAGCTTCAGACTCACTCGTTCAAAGATCTTGATCAGCAGAACTTAAGCCTGCTGGTTTGGAGGGAGATTGACACTGTGATGAGGAAATGCATGTGTTTACCATCCAAACACATGATTTAAAGCTTTATCTATAAGCTTTAGAGCCGACATGCATGTTCTCACTACAACAGAAACCTAATGCATCAGATCAGATGTATGTGTCAGATCAGTGGAGCGTTCGCCTCCAACATGAACAAGCACACATTCTTCTCTTCTCGCTGCTGCTGCAGTTTGACCTTTTCAAACCATGTGACTCTTCAGCAGAGCAGAACTCAATACATTCAATATTGTATTCATGAAAAACATAATGCTGGCGGCATTTCTTTCTAATCCCCCAAAATGCTTTGGGGGGGGACAGGGTGAATGGTAGCAAATGATGTACAGATTATAAAGCCTTCTGAGAGAAACTTTTAGATTTTTGGCCATCAGTCGCCTGCAAATATTCAGACAACCAGTTAAACCAGTTAAACCAGTGAAACAGCACAGCAGAGAGTGCAAATACAGCTGGTAGACAGATGTTGTTCCAGCATTATTAAAACATATAGGCATTAGTCCTTTTATAATTCATCAACATGATATGAAGCAAAAATGACAGGTAAAATAAACTTTGTGGGATTTATAACGTCCCCTGTCTGTCACAGTGATGGATTGTAATTCATTTTGGCACAAACCCTGCTGACATCTTAATACAGGTCCTCTGCATGAGCTTGTTTCTGATTGGCCGTGCTGCCTGCAAGCTTTTAGGACCTTAACACCCAAAATGCAACCTGGTATTTAGGAAATAGCTGCAGCAGAACGACAGAGAAGATTTCCCTCAGTCTCTTCATAGTCCTGCTTCTTCATCCAGCAGGCTGCAGCTTCCCCTGTGTTGTTTAACCAAACACAAAGGCAGTTCTAACACCTGTGACCATACCAGATTACATTTGTAATTACATGAATAATAAAGTGGCTTTATATTCGTCCTTTTGAAAGTGAAGTGGAACTAGTGTTTTACTTTGAAAGCTGTGAACAGAGTGACGGCCGCGTGTGTTCTGCAGCCAGGACAGATGACAGAGAGGCAGTGTGTCATTCAGCAGATAGCCACGTTCCCACAAAGGCATGTTATTCAGATGATAGCCACGTCATATTGATTATAGAGAGAGGAGAGGGAGGTCGGACACAGCTGTATTTCTTCCTCCACCGCACTGTCTGAAACGTCTCAGTTTAGAGCCTAAAGAGCTTCAGGCAGCTTTTAATAGAAAGAAGAGATCTGTTCTTTAATCTGAGAGCTTATCTTTGTTTTTATTGGTCTTAGTTTATATTATTGTTGGTTTGTAATTGTGTTGCTTTATGAATAGCACGGCAACTAATAATGACTTTTATTACCAAATCATCTGCAAAGTATGTTCTTGATAAATCAATCATTGTTTTTTGATGTCTACAAATTTCTTGTTTTGTCCGAACAATCGTCCCAAAACCTTTAGATAGTTAGATAGATAGTTTAGATAGTTCAGTTTACTATCAGCTTTGTCTCGTCAACATTTCGTTTTCGTCGTGGACAAGAGGGTCGTCGATGAATGTGTCATGTCTTCACGCTGATTTGAAAGTGTAAAGACCAACAATATTCAGAGCAAAGTTTCTCTATAGTTTAATATTTTAGCTCATCCACTGTCATGTGTTATCTTATTTGGTTGTTGGGAGGATAAATATGAAAAGACAGAGATTGTACCTGAACCAAACTTTTATGATTTGTCTCTCTAAGTGTGCACTAATGGTTGTGGGGAACCATTATGTTCAGCAATTACAGGCTAAAACATCGAAATTGAGAGAAAGGCTTTAAGCCCACATGGACTGAGTGTTCTCTTCTGACAAATGTCAACATAACATCTGTTTGTGGTGTAAAGACCGGACCACTGGATGACGCAAATGCTGCAAAACATATACCGTAAGAAATGATGACGCAGCAAAAATTGTTCCAATTGTTGCATTTGAGAGACTCAGCGTCCTTACTCAAATGAATCCCACCCGCAAGTTCTATAATCAGTTGGGCCTTTTCCACAAGAAGAACATGATTAAAGGAGTCAGTCTGCTTCTTTTTTGCCTTGAGACAGGAAGTGAACATTAGTGGTGAATGATGAAAGCAATTAGGGACTTCTGTCTGAAGCAAACTATGTTGTAGAGAATCATATCCATACAGTGTGTCCTTTCCTTCAGTGTTTACTCCTGGAAGGCAGGAATGAGGAAACAAAAGGAGGGAAAGAAAAGGACAGAAGACAGATTTTAGTCTTCAGAGCGGAGACCAGCGGCCAGTCGGTCATCTCTCTAAATTACTTTGTACAAGAACTTATAATGGAGGGTCATTTAGGAGGAACACTTTGATGTTAGTGGAGTGCCAGAGGAGACGCAGAGACTGAGCGTCTCTCAGCCGTCCGTCCTCTTAGTGTCCACACTTCACCTGCAGCACCGAGACACAAGAGAGATCTCAGAGGAGTTCAGCTTATTCCAGCTGGTAGCTCGAGTGATGTTGCTTTTTAAAAAGCGACGACTGTGGTCTGCAGAGGAACAGAGTGTTTTTACCTCTCATTCAGTCCATACAGTCATTTCTTCAGTTTATTTCAGTTGTTTTCAACTTATACAACTCAAATAAACCTATATAAAATAATAAAACAATAATAAGTGTTTTCTTTTTCAACAGTGACAAACCAAAGCAACTTAATGCACTTTTTTTACATTCATTATTTAATAAGCCTACAATTCTTTGTCAATTTATACATTATAAAATGGAACAGACTGTAGTTAAAAAGCACTTTATTGTAGTTGGGGGCATGATAGGAAATTATGAGAAAAAACGTAGGTTATAACAGCAGAAATAGCAAAAAGAAAATGTAATTGTTGTTCTTTTTTTCTCCAAATCATATTGTGTATTTGCAGCCTGGTAGCAAATGTCCTGTGGCTCGGTAACGTACCTTAGGTGGTGAAGTTGGGAACCTCTGGTTGAATCAGGCGTCAACCTCCAGTTCTGAAAAGTGAAGTCAAAGCTTCCTGTGTTAAAGCTGCATTCTCTCTCCTGTCCACCAGGGGGCGACTCCTCTGGTTGTATAGAAGTCTATGAGAAAATGACTCTACTTCTCTCTTGATTTATTCCCTCAGTAAACATTGTAAACATGAGTTTATGGTCTCAATCTCTAGTTTCAAGTCTTCTTCAATACAGCATGATGTTCATTTAGTAAATGATGCTCCATTTAGAGTCAAACAGACCATAAAGCAGGGGATGCTTTAGGGCGGGGCTACACACTGATTGACAGGTCCACACCAGAGACGTATACCTATATCTCTAACGGGGTGTGTTTTGTGTTTCTGCTGCAGGTGGTGGACTGTTCCTGGGATGAGACAGTGAAGATCTACACACCTGCCTGTCTGTCTGCTGGATCACACAATACAGCACCGTAGAACACACACACACACACACACACACACACACACACACACACACACACACACACACACACACACACACACACACACACTCTCATAAATACTTACGATTGAGTTTCTGTCCACCCCTCTTGTGCGGATAAAGTTATTTCTTCCTGCACAAACCCACACAAAGACACACATACGCATTCGCTTTGAATTTTCAATTTTGTCTGAAATTATTCATTAATTTTACTGAGAAAAGAACAGAAAGAAAGTGACGTTTACTGGTATCGGAGTAAAACCACAGCCTGTGTTTTCTTCAGTTTTCTGCTCAGTGAGTCACTTCATTGTTTAAAGTCTTTAAAGAGTCGTTCACTTCCACAGTGAACTTGAAATTGTTCTTCAGGGATTCCTGCAGTACATTATTACCCGTCCTGCACACATGAAAGAATATAAAAACAGGATAACTTTACATTTATGTTAAATATTACGATTCAGCTGAAGTGTTACGTCATCTCATAACTGAATTGATTGAATCTGCACGTTTTCATCATATTTTCTAATATTTAACTGAACGCCTCCATGATTTTTTTATTTATATTCTCAATGATGAATAACTTTTACCATAACCGCTACCTGCCTAGCCTCAGTGCTAACTCTTCCACCGAGATGCACTTTGATTTAATTTCCATACTGAAACGATTCAAAATGTTTGATTGATTCTTGTGTGAATGATGTAAATCAGGATGTTTTACAGCGAGCGTGATCCATTAATATCTCTGTCCTCCTCCTTTATCTCTGATGTCCTGTTTTTAAATGTCAACTGTGACTCATTTCACCAGTGAAATGCCCTCAGTGTAGATGATGAGCATCGGTGATGATCTGTTTGTGATGTGCCTTCAATAAAGATGCAAATATCACATGAAGATGTTGATATCATCAAGAGAAACATTCATGAGTGCGTATTCATTTTATCATTTTCATTCAGAAATCGGTTTTTTTTATATATTTAAAAATATATATATATATTATCTGCAACAAAAACAAACAAATATTAACTGAGTATTTATAAAAGAAAATTATGAATAAATTGAGCGTGCAATTCATGATATTAGTCATTTTAGATAAATCTGAATTCATAATCTATTTGCTAGCTTTTCCACGTGCTGACTGAAGCATAAGTGGACACAAAGTTTGTTTTGTTAGAATTTTGTTAAAGCTGCATTAATTGATATTTATTTCCATTAAAAACAGCAATATTACAGTGTAGAAGTACAAGTCAAAAATCCTGCATTCAAAATATTATATCATTATTAATATTATTATTATTATATTATTAAAGGACCAAAAGTCAAAGTGCTCATCCTGCAGAATGTAATATATATATATAAATATAATAATATATATATATATATATATATATATATATTTCACTGACTTATAAATGACTGTACAAGCATTGCAGCTTGTAAAGATGGCGCTGATAATAACTACTATTTATATATTGATGAGTATCTTCATCCATAATAAAACATAATCATTTATTATATAAATAGTTTTAATAATATGAATCTTGCAAAGTAACTAAACATAACGATTTGGGTAGTAAAAAGTACAATACTTCCACTATAACTGGAGCGTGCAGTCAATCTGTCATAAAAAGAGACTCTTATGACTCATAATAATGTGATCAGTCTAAACATATTGATCCGTGGAGCTTTGAGTGATCACACATTATGGGCTGTAGGTGTTTCTATTGTTCCGTCCACCCCTCCTCCAGAGCCCACTGCTGCAGGGAGGATCCTCTGGAATGTGCCAAGCGATGACGATGAGGAAGGTGAAGGTGAAGATGATGGTGTGTCCTCGGGAGCTCCCCCACCCGTCCTCTCTGCAGCCAATCACAGCTCTCCGTGGTGATGATGCGTGAAGGTTTCCTCTGCAGGGAAAACCCGGTTTGAAACAGATTCTCTACGACGCTCCTCCTCCTCCTCCTCCTCCTCCTCCTCCTCTCTCTCCTTTTTCTCTTTCTCTTCTTCAGCTCTCCTCCTCATTCTACTCTTTCTCCTTCTCCTCCTCTTCCTCTGCTCCATCTCCTCTTCCTCTCCCTCTTCTCCAGCTCACCTCCGTTTCCTCTTCCTCCTCCACCTTTCTTTTTCAGCCCTTCTACTGTTCTTCTACAACTCTCCTCCTCCTTTTCTCCTGCTCTCCTCCTCTTCCTCTTCTCCATCTCTCTTCCTCCTCTTCTCTCTCTTTATCTTCTCCACCACTCCTCCTCTACCTCTACCTCCTCTTCCTCGCCCTCTTCTCCAGCTCCTCTCTTCTTCCTCTTCTTCTTCAACTCTCCTCCTCCTCCTCTACTTCTCCACTTTTTTTCAGGCAAAATCTTCATCTCCTCTCTTCTTTCATAACCTTCCTTCTTTTTCTTATCCTCCTTTTTTCCTTTGGTCCTCCTTCTTTACTTTCTGCAGATTTCTTTCTCCTCCTTTTCTTCCAGTTCTTGTCCTTTCCTTAACTTCATCCTCATGTCATCATCCTCTCTTTCTTCCTTTCTTCGTTTTGTTTCTCTTAATCTACTTTTCCTTTCTTCCCCCCCCCTCTCCTCTCTCCTCCTTCTCTTTCCTTCATTGTTCCTATCTCCTCTCCTCTTCATCCTGCCCTCCTCTCCCTCTCCTTCTCTCTCTCACAGCCTTTAGCGTTTCATCATCTGAACAGAGGATCTGTGTTTCAGAGCTTCAGCCCATCAAAGATCCTCAAATGAGATAATGAAACGGTTCAGCGTGACTCAACCAGAGGGAGAAAGGACGATCCTCCGGGTTCATGGAATTAAAAGGAATGAATTCATTCTGTGACATCTCCACATTATGATGTTTACAGAAGGATTATGAGACAAACATCGACCGATATGAAATTTACATGTTTTCATTTCATGACAGTTAAAGGAAAATGTCTGTAAGAGAAGTTTGGAGTTCATGATTCTTATAGTTTCTAGTTTTGTCCTTCTGAAACGTGACATTTACATTTTGAGACGATGTGCAATCTATTTTTTTCAAATTTTGCTAATTGGTTTGCTAATTATGAATTACAAAACCTGTGAAACCTGTAAAAGTCATTTTAATGCCTCACAAGAGGATTTAAATGTCAAAGAAAAGTAGTTTTTTTTGTAAAAATGTTTGCGACACTTTCATTTTTTAATGAAAATCTACTTTTTTATCATTGGAACAGGAAACCATGCTGTAAAAAACATGATTTCTAATTATTTGATTTAATACTATTCCCTGTTAATTATTTAATTACTTGTCTTATTTGTCTTTTTTTGTTATGTTGCACCCAAATTGCCCCAAAAAAAGAAACAAAAAATGCCCAAAATTACGGAGCTCAAAGCTGTAAAATCCATCTGCACATTCGCCAGAAACAAACAAACTAAATATTCAAATATGTCTATTTTAATTGCACATTTGCAGACTATGTGACTGACTGGATGCCCTGCAGTATAAACGTATATGTCTCCTCATTCATCCACCATGATTGTGTGCTACATATTAATTCAGAAATGCACATTGGAATGGTTCAGGTCTGTTCCATTCTGTGTTTCAAGGGGAATTACTCGGCCTAATCCACGTTAGCTATAGTTTGTGGAATAATGGATGCATGCATTTGTGTTTTTCAGTCCGGGTCTAAATCCCCCCCCCACGTCTTAATCTCCTCCCGTCTGAATGAAGCGTCTCCGTCCTCTCCTCCGTCTCTGCGTATTAATTGGAAGCGAATGGTCGCTGCTCGATAAGGGCGGGCCTTCCTCCCTCGTGGAGCTGGAGACTGATTTTCTGATGAAACATTTCAATTAAAACATTTGTCCAAGTCATTTCCACGCCTGTTATGAGCGATGGTGATGTCTCTGTTTCTGAGGAGGAGGAGGAGGAGGAGGAGGAGGAGGAGGAGGAGGAGGAGGAGAGACTCAGAATTAAAAAAGAGGTCCAGTCCTCCACCGTGATGGCAAACATCCAAACATTTTAATCTACAGAGAGAAAAGCTGTGCATGTTTTCATCGATTATTTTAAGTTTGACGTTTTCTGGCTTCGTCCCAGTGAAGGAAATCTGAATGCTGCAGAACACGATGACATTTATCTATTCCAAACTTCAACAGTTAGTTTGTCCTTTAACTCTTCCAACAGTTTAGTCACATTATGATCTTTACTTTCTGTGCATTAGAGTCCAAATATCTTCTTTAATGTCGTCACCTGAGACATGCAGGTGTGATCCCTTCACCTTAACGAGGTGATTTATAATCCACCTTTTTAAACCTTACACATGTTGTGTTTGTCACTTTACATCTACATTTATCTCAATCATTGCACACTGTTTTTTTAAGATATTTCATTTAATGTTCAGGATATTTAGTTCTCTCTTTGCAGACTTTAACCACAAACACACAAAGACCGTAAAGGAATCTACAAATAAATCAAAATGAAATAAAACTGTGTGTCTCAAACACACTGCAGGTTTGAACACTGAAAAACTAGAAGAAAAGGAAAAGATTTAGTCTCTCTGCAAACTTTGTGTCCAAATAAAACACAAAATATATTATTATTAATTTAAATGATTTACCTTCTCTGGTTAGCTTCTCCTCCAGTGTGACGGGTCGCTGTTCTTTCTGTTTTATATTATTGTAAAATAGTTTTGATTGTCCATCAAAACATGTTTTTCACTTTATTTCTACATTTTTTAAACATTTAAATCCTTGAGAGGAAAGCTTTTCTCTGAACAAACTCTTGTTCTGCTTGTGTTCTGTGTTGATGTTCTCTGGATGTTCTGAGCTGCTTCTTCACGCTAATGCGCCTTCACAGAATATGCTGATGATTTAATCTTGTATCTGTTCATTTTCTGATTAATTTCATCACATTAATCCTTTTTATCTGACACGCTAATAAAGCAGAATTAAAGTGAACTAGATTTCACAGAGCTGAGAGAGAGAGAGAGAGAGAGAGAGAGAGAGAGAGGTACATGGTGAGGTGAAGACAGGATGAGGAAATGTAAAAGGATTTTGTTCTTGAACCGCGGTCTGAAAACTCTTTCCGTTACTCTGTTCGCTGGAGGAAGAACAGAGGAAACAGGAGGAGACGTGAATCACCACCAGGAGAGAGATGAAGTTACACAACGTTACGCGTTCACAATCGATATCACAAACATTAGAGATGATAAACTCTGATTTTAGACTCTAGAGAGCTAAAATATCCACAAAGCCTTTCAGAGATGGAGAGAAAATGTCGCTAATAGTTTAGCTTAGCATTCTGCTAACGTCCTCAGCCGTCACTGCTGCTGTGACGATATCCTTTTTCAAACTTTATTTACAACACATAGAAAATGGGTACAGTTACAAACTCAATGCTGTACAATAAAAACAAGGATCCAGCGATGGAGGATGTTAAATGTCACAGCCACAAGGCATTGTGGGACGGCGTCTCCTTCCCTTTGGTAAAGGAGACCAGGAAGGAAGCGTTGGACCAGATCTTTTCATGACTCGTAGATACTTTTGGTTTCATTTCCCTCCGACAGGAAGCTTCCTGAGAGAAAAGACGTTTGGATATCAGCCTCAGTCTTGTTTAATCTTCTGCAGTTTGATGTTATGCATCACGATGCTAGTTTTAATGTGATTAAAGCAGATTAATCATTGAATATACGTCTGTGTTTTACCTTTTTATGACCAGCTTTCTTGTCTCTAGTTGTTATTTATAACTCTCCGCCTGTCAAAGTCACATCTGATGTCTTTAACTGTCTGGTTCTGTCTGAAGATATTCAGTTTGATATAAAACAGAGAATAATAGAAAATATACACATTTTCTTCCACTTTTGCATAAAAAATAACAAAGAATCATTTCACCAAATAGTTGCAGATTCTTTTCCTGTTCTGGTTTTACTGGTTTATGTTCAGGTTCTTAATTCACTCTGCAGGTTTGAAAGTTTGTTTTTTGATGTTTTATGACTTTTGCATTTGGTTTTGTTAATAATAGTATTAAACGTTTGTTGTGAGGTGTTAGGTGTTATTCTTGCTCTCATATGTGTGTTCAGACTTTATTTAATGTTTGAATAGATAGAATGATTGTTTAGTTACTAAAATAACATGTTATTTGTTTCAAAGGAAAATGCATCCTTGTTGTTTTTTATGCTGAATCTGATGAGTTTATGTTCTTTATGTAAGCTTTGTTTTGTCGTAAAAATGTTTAAATGTTTAAATGTTAAAAATGTGTCTCGTGATGTTTAATCTCCCCCCCCCTCGGGACACAGCCAAGAGGCTCTGCGGCAAAATGTCACATTCTGCTCTGAGCTGAGAGGACGAGCTCTCCTCTACTGCTCCTCCTCTACTGCTCCTCCTCTACTGCTCCTCCTCTACTGCTCCTCCTCTACTGCTCCTCCTCTACTGCTCCTCCTCTTGTCCCTCCTCCTGTACCTCCTCTACTGTACCTCCTCCTGTACCTCTCCTGTACCACCTCTCCTCCTCTACTGTTCCTCCTCTCCTGTACCTCCTCCTGTACCTCCTCTCCTGTACCTCCTCCTGTACCTCTCCCTCCTCCTGTACCTCCTCCTGTACCACCTCTCCTATACCTCCTCCTCCCTGTACCTCCTCCTCCTGTACCTCCTCCTCCTCCTGTACCTCCTCTCCTGTACCTCCTCTCCTGTACCTCCTCTCCTGTACCTCCTCCTGTACCTCCCTCCTGTACC